>NC_083411.1:53912861-53986173 GCF_020745735.1 Hemiscyllium ocellatum | reverse complement strand
TGGCTGCAGATTGTAGATTGCATCTTTTTTGTATTTAATTCTGTGTACAATCAACATTCAGGGACCTATACAACAGTGTTGCTCCTAAAACCTTAGTCAGCCACACCTGCTGATTTCTCCAGCATTCTCTATTTGTTTTAACGCACCAAGCATGCGCGTTATTTTGCTTTTATTTAACTTTGAAATTGTACTTGCAGCCTCAGGATGACTGTCAGGAGGAAAA
The DNA here is from genome assembly GCF_020745735.1 of Hemiscyllium ocellatum. NCBI lineage: Eukaryota > Metazoa > Chordata > Chondrichthyes > Orectolobiformes > Hemiscylliidae > Hemiscyllium > Hemiscyllium ocellatum. The sequence goes on along the minus strand of NC_083411.1, from coordinate 53,985,950 downwards.
ATGCATGATTCCAATGGCCAGGAGGTTGGAAAGGGCCCTCTTATAGGATTGAAGCTTGGAATGAAACTACAATCATGCAGTCGAATGATGCTACTTGACATTGATTCCATTTTCCTCAGGAGAGCTGTTTCTGTCATGCTTGTGGACCAGGGAAAAGAATCATGAATTGTAGCCAAAACAGTGTGACACCATAAGGCTTCCTGTAAGGAGGGCAATCTTTCCAGGAGTGTCAGAGAGATTCTCCAAGTATGGGGTATGCACCACACATTCTCCATTTCGTCCTGGCCATTGGAGAGCTGCAAAGTTACCTCTGTGCACCATTTCCTGTCTTGAAAGAGGAAGGGTCAGAAACTGGAAAGAGGAGATAGGGACAAGGTGACATTGACCCCATCGACATGGGTACGATGAGATTGTGAGGCTATCCTTCAATGAACACAGACTTCCCCACCCTAACACACACCAATCATTCACCAGCATCACACTCAATTCAAACTCTTCCACCAGGAAATCCCTGCACCAAAATTAATCAATAAATAAAAAACCACCAAAAATCTTCACAAGCCAGCTTTACACCACTGAACTCTTCACCCTTGTGTGCAAGCCTTTACTGTCTTTCAGATATTGCCACCCAGCCCAATGTTACATTCCTGCCCTCATGACTGAAGCTTGACTGGTGCAATGTGCTGACTCTCACAGCAGGAAACTACAGATGGCCATGCATGGTATCTTCAAACGCCTACATGATTTGAGGACCTGATTTCAGACTGGAGCGGTACAACGACCTGGTGGTTAGAATAGAATCATTGAGTCATACAGCACAGATATAGACACTGCAGTCCAACTCGTCTATGCCAACCAGACATCCCAATCTGACCTAGTCCCATTAACGTCTGGCCCATATCCCTCCAAACCTTCCTCTCATGTATCTGATATAAAAGTTGCCTTTCCAGTTTTGTAATTGTATCAGCCTTCACAACTTCCTCTGGCAGCTTGTTCCATAAAAGCACCTTCCTCTGCATGAAAACATTGCCCCTGGATTCCTGTTAATTCTTTCCCCACTCCCTTTAAACCTTTGCCCTCTAGTTTTGGACATCTGCACCTTGGCTATTCACCCTATCCATGCCCCTCATGATTTTATAAACCACCCTAAGTCACCCCGCAACTCCAATAATCTAGGGAAAAATGCCCAGCCTATTCATGATTTGGAGGAGCCAGTATTGGACTGGGGCAGACAAAGTTAAAAGTCATACAACACCAGGTTTATAGTCCAACAGGTATTTGGAAGCACTAGCTTTCAAAGCGCTGCTTCTTCATCAGGTGGTTATGAATCAGGACCTATGACACAGAATGTATAGCAAAAAATTATAGTGACACAATGATATGTTGAACACACCTAGATTGTTAATTTTTCATCTTTTTGAATGGGTTTGCTGGTTTCGGTTCTTTAATATGTAAATCCCAGAACTTCTTTTCAGTCACATTCTCCAGATAACTTAAGGTTTTATCACAACAGGTGACATCTCAGCTCAGAGAATGCCTTGATTTCGCTGCACTTTGGATGCTGCCTGAACTGCTGTGCTCTTCCAGCACCACTGATCCAAAATCTAGTTTCCAATATCTGCAGTCATTGTTTTTACCACCTTATAGGTGTGAGGGTTTGAGTCTGTCTGTATCCCAATCTTGAGTAAAACTGGTTCTATTTCCAAAGAAGAACGTTTTTAAAAATTGTCCTCCTTCACACTCACCTGATGAAGAAGCAGCGCTTTGAAAGCTAGTACTTCCAAATAAACCTGTTGGACTATAACCTAGTTTTGTGATTTTTAACTTTGTCCAATCTATTCAGCTTCTCCCAATGGATCAAGCCCTCCAATTCCACAGCAACATTTCTGTGTCCTCTCAAGTTTAACAATGCCTTTTCTATAGAAGAGTGACCAGAATTGGTTTCAGTACAGTATTACATAAGTGGTCTCACCACTGTCCAGACGAGTTTATCCTGACGATCAACAATGATAACTAGACACCCTAAGTGGCCTGGCCAATGTTTTGGAGAGTCACAAAGTACATCCTAACTCCTATACTCAATGTACTGACCAATGAGGGTAAGTGTACCAAACGCCTCCTTCACAATCCTGTCTACCTGCGACTCTGAAGGAACTGTGAAGCTGCATCCCTCGGTCTCTGCTCAGCAGCACTCTGCAGGGCCCTACCATTAACTATATAAGCGCTGCCCTGTTTGCCCTCTCCAGTTTCCTTCCATTTGCCCACAAGCCTGTATCTTGACTTTGCTCTGAGCAATGTGTACAATCGCTACTTCACAACGGTTAGCAACCTCCGCCTCTAGGCACTTTCACTATCTTTTCCCTTCATTCTTATTCCCTTTTGTTCATAACATCAAAAACACCATTTTCCTGCGCCTTTCAGTGCTGCAGTTAGCTTTTTGACTCTCCTCGCAAGACTTCCGCCAACACATCCTGTTTGGACTACATTACCCACGGTGCCGTTAGCCATCCCTGCACTTGCGCAGTGCAGTCCAACGTTTGGTATTAGATGGACTGCCCGCGATGCCTCATGGGAGTTGTAGTTCTGACGTGCGTTCGCGCTCTGCAGCAGCTGGTGGCCAACGGCCAGGAGTTCGAATTGGAGCGCGCGAGACCCAACGAACGACGGTCACGTGGTGCGGCTTGTGTTGTTGGAGTGATCTGTAAATACCGGTGGGAATACACTCCCTCAATCAACATCCTCCTCATTATATAAACTACCCCGATCCTGTCCATCAATTACTTCCAGTGACGGCTCTCCCACAGTTAAATCTGGCCTTTACTGCCCTACCCCCATTGGAAAGTTACAGAGATAGCGGCTGGAATCCTTCTGCCTATCAACTATTCACACACCGGATTCCCAGTTTAGAGAGCGGCAACATCCGGGCTGTTCACACTGTGGGGAGGTTACAGCTTCTCCCCACGTCTGCAGGAGTTCCCGCTGGGTGCTCTGGTTTCCTCCCACAGTCTGAAGGTCTGCAGTTTAGATGCTGTCTGACCTGCTGCGCTTTTCCAGCAACACATTTTCAGCTCTGGTCTCCAGCATCTGCAGTCCTCACTTTCTCCAGGTCTGCAGTTTAGGTCGACTGGCCATGCTGAATTGTCCCTAGTCTTCAGGGATGTCCAGACCAGTGGATAGGCCACGGGAAACGCAGGGATACAGGGATAAACAATGCAGAGATGATGGGCCGAATGGCCTCTATTTGCATTGGAGGGATTCTCTGATTCTTTGTGAGATGCATAATTTGACATGAGCAGTAGTAGTATGGACGATCATTAGTTGAATAGCGATGTTAAGTGCATACACTATATGGGTGCACAGTGGTTAGCACTGCGCCAGGGACCTGGTTTCAATTCCCACTTCGGGCAACTGTCTGTGTGGAGTTTGCACATTCTCCCAGTGTCTGCATGGGTGCCCTCCAGGCGCTCGGTTTCCTCCCATAGTCTAAAGACGTGCAGGTTAGGTGAATTGGCCTTGCTAAATTGCCCATAATGTTAGGTGCATTAGTCAGGGGTGAACGTAGGGAAATGGGTCTGGGTGAGTTGCTCTTTAGCAGGTCTGTTTCCACACTGTAGTGAATCTAATCTAATCATTTCGATTGGCAACAATACTTTCAATGCAGGATCTCAGCTACCCTCTCAAATTTACTGAAATGCTGTTGAGCACAAATAAGTTAGAGTTACTACAAAAGTTCAGTGGAGCAAAAATGTTTGAAATTGAAGCCCTTTCTGAGATGCTGTCCTCAGTTCTCCTGTGTGCTCTCCAAAGGAAATCACAAGTGACACCACCTGAGACAGTAATCCACCAGTCACTATTTGCATGTCTTGAAGTCAGCAGCAACTTCCATCTTGTCAAAAAGGTCAGTTATTTTTGTAGTGCCTGTTTGTGATTGTATGTTTTTGTTAAATTGCACACATACTGTTTTTATATTTGAAACTTGATCACAGTGCTAGTGTGGAGTAAGGGCGGATGGCATAACCGTTGGTGACCGCAGGTTAAAAATGCTCTCTGGTTCTTTGAATGTGATTTTTTTTACACCATTTACTTGTTGTCTTTGTGCTTTTTTCTCCCCTGTATTTTGGATTTCATGACAATACCTCCTCCATTTCTGTAGGCCAGGTACGGGAATCTCCATACATTGCCCAAACCCACAGCAGAACCGATCACTGAGAGCAAGTAGTCAATCTTCGAGGACCAGTTACCTCGCTCCACATTCTCGTCACCTTCACGCACACGTTCACTGGTGGCAGCCTGGGAAAAGAGAGGAAATGGCTGATTTAAAAACAGAAATTGTTGGAGAAACTCAGCAGGTCTTGGCAGCATACATGGAGAGAAAGCAGAGTTAATGTTTTGAGTCCAGTGACCTCTCTTCAGAACTGATAGTACCTAGGAAGAAACTGTACGAAAGCTGATGACGGAAATGAGCTAACCAAGCCCAAAGGAGAGAAAGAAAGTTAGACAAAGGAATGGTTGATAGTATGGCAGGAAAGGGGGAAAAACTGATAGGGACAATGAGTAAATGAAATTTGATTGAAGCAGCGAGGTCATAATCGGACCTACAGTAGGTAAAGGACGTTGTTAGTAGAAAGTGAGGAGTGCAGATGCTGGAGATTAGAGTCAAGAGTGTGGTGCTGGGAAAGCACAGCAAGTCAGGGAGCATCTGAGGACCAGGAGAATCAACATTTTGGACAAAAGCCCAAACCTGAATTGAAGCTTTGGGCAGATTCCTGATGAAGGGCTTTTGCCCAAAACGTCGATTCTCCAGCTCCTCTGATGCTGCCCGACCTGCTGTGCTGTTCCAGCCCCACACTGAAGGATCTTGTTAGCTCAGCTGGCTGGCTGGATGGTTTGCAATGCAAATAGATGGCCACAGCATGAATTCAATTTGTGCACTGTCTGAATGTGGGAGAATTGTTAGATTCATTGCAGCTATTTTGTCACATATTAAAAGCCTGGAAACCATTTTAAATTTCATCTTAGTGCTTGCTTGCTCAAAGTCTGTGTTTTCTCATGCCCGGCTAAGGCAGTTGGCCTTGCAACTGTACTGATACCTGATAAATTCTTCTCTTTGGATGGAGCTATTCTTCTCTTTGCAATGACCTATTTGTCTACTAACGCCTGCTTATCATTTACTAACTGACACTGTCCAGACATTACGTGACTGAAGCAAGGTGCCCAGCTTGCTAATTATCCTGCAATTAACAGTTTGCTAATTGTTAATCAATTCTGGCCTATATAATCACTTTTATGTGGCTGTTCTTCCCCTGAAGGAGAAAGTGAGGACTGTAGATCAGAGCTGACAATGTGTCGCTGGAAAAGCGCAGCAGCCAAGGAGCAGGAGAATCGATGTTTCGGGCATGAGCCCTTCTTCAGGAATGCTCATGCCCGAAACGTCGATTCTCCTGCTCCTTGGATGCTGCCTGACCTACCGTTCTTTGTTGCAGACATTTTTGTCCCCTGTCTGGGTGACATCGTCAGTGCTTGGGAGCCTCCTGTAAAGTGCTTCTTTCCTCCGGCATTTGTAGTGGTTTGAGTCTGGTGCGTCCGGTTGTTAGTTCCAGCTGTCCGTTGCAGTGGTTGGTATATTGGGTCCAGGTCGATGTGCTTATTGATTGAATCTGTGGATGAGTGCCAAGCCTGTAGGAATTCCCTGGCTGTTCTCTGTTTGGCTTGTCCTATAATAGTAGTACACCATAGACAAGGAAGAAACCATGGTCTCATCCGATGTAACGGCACTGTTCACCTCTATCGACAAAACCCTAGCCAGAGAAACAATAGCCAACCTGCTGAACATACAGAACAGACAATAGGACATTGAACCTATCGACAAAGATGGCATACTCAAACTACTGGACCTGTGCCTCACAACACACTTTACATTCAACAACCAAATATATGAACAAATCAATGGCACACCCATGGGCTCACCCATCTCTAGACTCATAGCAGAAGCTGTAATGCAAAGATTAGAACAAACCGCAAATTAACCCAAACTCTGGGTCAGATATGTGGATGACACCTTTGTAATCATTAAAAACACAGAAATAGAGAACACACACCGGATCATCAACGCCACACTCACAGGAATCTGATTCACGAGAGAGGAAGAAAAGGACAACTAACTCCCATTCCTAGATGTGATGGTACAGAGAACACCAAACGGAGAATTCACCACAAAGTATACAAGAAAGCCACACACACCGACCAAGTCCTGAACTACGAAAGCAACCACCCCAACACACACAAAGATGTTGCATCAAGACACTATTCAAAAGGGCCACAACACACTGCAGTACACCAGAACTGCAAAAAGAGGAAGAAGAACACCTATACAATGTATTCGGCAAAAACAGATACCCGCGCAACTTCATCAACAGATGCCTGAGGGAAAGACAACAGAATGAGGACATGCAGCAACCTAAAGGACTAGCCACACTACCATCAAAACATTTCCGAACTAACAGCCAGACTACTGCGACCACTAAGACTCATAACAGCACACAAACCAACAGCCAGTCTATGATAGTGTACAAACTCCTATGCAAGGACTGCACAAAACACTACATAGGACAAACAGGAAGACAGCTAACGATCCGCATCCATGAACACCAACTCGCCACGAAACAACATGACCAGCTATTCTTAGTAGCCACGTGTGCAGATGACAAGCAACGTGAATTTGACTGGGACAACACTGCTATTATAGTTCAAGCCAAACAGAGAACAGCCAGGGAATTCCTAAAGGCATGGCACTCATCCACAGATTCAATCAACAAGCACATCAACCTGGACCCAATATACCGACCACTGCAGCTGGAACTGATAACCGGAAACGGCAGATTGAAACCACTACAAATGCTGGAGGAAAGATCACAGAAGCACTTCACAGGAGGCTCCTAAGCACTGAGGATGTCAGCTAGACAGGGAACGAAACGTCTGCAACACAAATTCCCAGCTCGGCAAATAGAACCACAACATAAACATGATTGGCCAAGAGTGTGTTTATACAGGATCCAGACAACAATCACCGAAGCAGTATGGTTTTCCAAAACAGGCAGAAGAAGAGGTCAGGAAGTTAATAGTTTTCTGCAACAAGGGATACGGAGACCAGTAGCTTCCACTATCAACTCACCTATTCGACCAGTTACGAAACCAGACAGTAGCTGGCAAATAGCGGTAGATAACTGGACATTGAACAAGGCCACCCTGTCTACAGCCCCCACCATAGCAACGAACCCAGAGATCGTAGTCAAGCAAAGTGAGGATGCGCAATGGGTCACAGTTTTGGACATAAGTAATGTGTTTTGGTCAACTCACTGGAGAATGAATGCCGATATAAACCCACATTTACTTTCCAAGGCCAGCAATATACTTGGACTGCCCTGCTTCAGTGATTTCCTAACTCCCCGTCCATAATGTCTAAGTGAAGGGTTAAAAGAATTCTCGAAACCTTAATGTCTGGTGCAGTATGTAGACGACTTGCTTTTTCAAACTGAAACTAAAAAGGAACGTTATTAGCTGTTAAGTGAATTACTGCAATTGTGTCATGAGTTGGGTCTGAAAGTGAACCCTAAGAGAGCGCAGATATGAAGTAGGACATGACTTATCTGGGAATGATTCTGTCACTGAGAAAACAAGAAATGGACAAATGAAAGGTAGAGGCAATTGGCAGATTCCCTGTTCTGTGGGATGTCAAAGGTTGAGATCCTTCCCAAGCTTAGCAGGGCATTAAAGGGACCACATTGACCAATAAGGTAGCCCCACTGATGGAGTTATTAAAAAAGAATGTGGTGTGCAAATGGAACAAGACATTGCAGCTCTAAAACAAGCACTAGCTGCCGCGCCCGTTCTGACAACCCCAAATCCAACTGTTAAAAATCACACAATGCCAGGTTATAGTTCAACAGGTTTAATTGGTCGCACTAGCTTTAGGAGCGCTGCTCCTTCATCAGGTGGTCATGGTGTATAAGATTGTATGATACAGAATTTATGGCAAAAAGTTTACAATGTTATGTAACTGAAATTATATATCGAAAAAGACCTGGATTGTTGGTTAAGTCTCTCATCTGTTAGAGTGACCCCTTTGGTTTCAGTTCTTTCATATGTAAATCGCAAAACTTTTTTTAAAAATCTACATTCTCAAGTGAACTTTAACAATTGGTGCCTGTCAGCCAAGATAATATATCGAAGGTGTGAGTCCCCCTGTGTGATACTATCTGTGCCACAATGTTTAGACTGATTTTAATCTAAACAAATGAATTTATCGGATCTAATATGGATTCATGCAGTTTTTGAGTGAAGGAAAATGTCTGTCTGCAGGTACAAATTCACCCCACAAACTTTTATATGTGTGGAGGGAGGGTGGGGTTGGGGGCGGAGGGTAGTGATAGTGATGGTGGTTGTGAGTGTCTGTGTGAGAGTGTATACATGGGTGTAACTGTGAGTGTGTGTGTGTGTGTGTGGAAAGTGCAATGAGGCTGGTATTCAAGTTCAGTACCCATTGGGATGGCCACAACTGGGACCTTGGGTTCATGGCACACTGCAGGTAACCCCATTGCACTACATACACATCTATAAGTTTGTGGGGTGAATTTGTACTTGCAGATATACATTTTCCTTCACTTAAAAACTGCTTGATTCCATAAATTCATTTTTTAGATGAGTATCAGTCTAAACATTGTGGCACTGACAGTATCACACAGGGGAACATGCACCTTCAATACATTATCTGGGCTGACAGACACCAATTGTTAAAGTTCACTTGAGAATGTAAATTTTTTAAAAATGTTTTGCAATTTACGTATAAAAGAACTGAAACCAATGTGGTCATTCTCACAGATAAGAGACTTAATATACCATCCAGGTCTTTTTTAATATATAACTTCAATTACATCACACTGTAAACGTTTGCTATAAATTCTGTGTCTTACAATCTTATACTCCATAACCAGCTGCTGAAGGAGCAGTGCTCCGAAAGCTAGCGCTTCCAATTAAACCTATTGGACTATAACCTGGTGTTGTGAGTTTTAACCAAAGTAGCCACCACAGCCACCACCCTCGCGACAGTTCTGTTACAGAAGACGCACAGGAAATTACGATCAGTAGCATACACATCACACACGGTGTCACCAGTAGAGCAGGGTACACAGCATGTAAAAAACACGTATTAGCTATTTCTGGGCAGTGCAACATTTTACCTGCATAGTACAGCTGAACCCACTTACAATTATTGATGGAGCATACCTCGGTACAGCTATTATTAGACAGAAGGATTAAAGATGGTTCGGTTAGCTGAAACTGAATCGCCAGATGGACACTTTTGCTACAGGGAAGAATATTGCCTGTGAAAGGGGTAAAAACTATCACCATGTTAGGAGACAACTTCATATAGCAGGGAGGAAAACACAAGTGTCAATTGACAGCAGTAAATGATCCCAAGGGCCCATTTGTATCAAAACAATTGGAGGGGGTAAGACGGGGCCTGAAAGCAGACATGCATAAGAGATAATCCATCACTGGACCCCACACACTAAAATAATTAGAACTCTTCCTGATACAGCAAAGGAGTTGTTGCGGGAACCCAGATTATAAGACCGGTTCTGGAACAGGAGATCTCATGTTCAAATACATCTGTGGATCAGAATTCTGTCACATGTTGCTGTAGTTGTGATTCTATGTGCATTACTAATTATCATACCCAATGTATGTCAGCTTAGAAGGTAGACAAATGAAATTGTGCAGAGATTTGAGGGTGAGCCTGTCATGAAACAGAAGGAATATTATGAAAACACTGAGTTAAGTCATATATGCATTATTTCTTCATCTTCGTTATTGCATGTTTGCTTTATATTATTATACTTTTCTTTAGTGTTCTTTACATGTTCTTTTCTCTATTTTACTATAACGATATAACATGCAACTTATTCAATGGGAGGATACTGACCATCCCAGGAGAGGTTTGCAGAAAGAAACAGACAATGATCCTAAAATAAGTATCTTTGGATAAAAAGGGGAGAGATGTTAGCCAGTGGCTGCAGGAAAAGAGAGAGAGGGATACAAGCTGCCAACACATTGCAGAAAAATACTGAATGCAAAATTATTGGCATGCAGGAAGAAGCGGCTTGTGAACTAAAATGGCCTGTGTCCAGGCACTGGTGTGAAGTTGAAACTGGTTTATGCTAAGTTCTCTGGAAAGATGAAGTAATGCCAAAGGAAGATGAGGTAATGCAAAACCCTTATTTGGACAAGCTGCCCAAGTCGGTGGGTCAGAGCCAATAAGGTAAAGGCATATGATAAGCAAATGAGCCTGAGCCAATGGTGCACAGACAGACATTTAGAAAGGAAAGGAATAAGAAGATGACTGTTGGATATGGAGCCAGTCAAAACTCCAGAGACTGACCATCACAGAAGTAAACCCTACGTCAAGACCACCGGTGCCAACATTGAGAGTGTGAGGCGTCAGACCTTGTCGTCATCAGGAGCTATACTGCTTGGGTATTAGCTTTTATATTTTGTGACTACTCAGAGAGTGTCAGAAGACTCTAGTGAGTGTACAAGTATGTTCTATGCCAACAAATGTTTTAGCTACACACATGTATTGACGAACAACATTAATAAAGTGACTTGTGAGTTATGAGAGAATTGATTCTTGTCCTCTCTGTTCAAGCCAATAACCAGAGCTGGCGAACACTGGGCTCCATCAACCAGCACAGGGCTCATACACACCATCCACCACTTCAGATACACACAGCTCAGTGAGACTAATAAGGGAAGGTGTTAGCTTATGGCCTAATGAATCACACATCACAAATGATCAAGGGGATTATTGGTCAGAGGGACAGTAGTGAAAGGGCCCCATGAGAGGGTCCAGGCCTTTCCAGGCTCTGCTCAGTCAGTGTAGATGCAGAGACTCATTTCAAGTTCTGACAACTTTTCTGGCTGCACTGTACACCACCAGAGAGAGAGAGTGAAAAAGTTCATCCTTGAAATAATTGACATGATGTCTCAGGCCTTACTGATGGGTGGAGAGTTAATCTGCATGGAACATCTTAGACAATAGATAACTGAGGGTACAAATACAGAAATTGCTGGAAAAGCTCAGTGGGTCTCTGAAGAGAAATCGGAGTTGGCCAGGGAATAAGGTGGTGGGTTAAAGTGGCATGTAACTGGAAGCTCAAGGTCACTTTTGCAGGGAGAATGTAGATGTTCTGCAAAGCTTTCGCCCAGTCTACACTTGGTCTCCTCCATATTGAGGGAACAGTTTTGTGAGCAGCGAATGCAATAGTAAAAAATGAGGTCTGCAGATGCTGGAGATCACAGCTGAAAATGTGTTGCTGGTCAAAGCACAGCAGGCCAGGCAGCATCTCAGGAATAGGGAATTCGACGTTTCGAGCATGCTCGAAACGTCGAATTCCCTATTCCTGAGATGCTGCCTGGCCTGCTGTGCTTTGACCAGCAACACATTTTCAGCGAATGCAATAGCCGAGATTGTGAGATGTGCAAGTGCTGTTTTACCTGGAAGGTATGTTTGGGCCTGGAAGATTCTTTCTCATTTCGACATAACTGGTTTGCCAATTTTTCTGAAACTGTATCCCTTGGTTTGAGACTCCTCTATCCATATGGGAAACATTCTTCCTACATTTAATGAATCGGATTCTTAAAAGGTCTGTGTTTGATTGAGGTCACTACTCATTCTCCTCAAAGAAGAAAAACAGAGAGGAATTCCAGAGAATAAAGACCCTTTAATCTTTGATTGTAGGACACTCATGGAAATTAGTTTGGTGAACCTGTTTTGCACTCCCTCTACAGCAAGTATATCTTTAGGTAGGTAAGGAGGTGAAAACTATGCGCAATCCTCAAGGTATAGTTTCACCAAGATTCTATACCATTACAGTAAGACCCCTTTCCTCCTTTACTAAAATCCTCTTGTAATAAAAGTCTCTTAATTGCTTGCAGTCTCTACATGTTACATTTCGGTGTTTGATGAACAAAGGAAACCAATTCTTTGAAGTTCAACACTTCCCAATTTTTTACCATTAAAGGAATACTCTATTTCTATTTTTCCAATGAAAGTACATAACATCACACTTCTCCACACCTTATTCTATCTGACAATTCTTTGCCCACTCAAAAAGCCTCTCCAAAACCAAAAAGCATCTTTGCACTTTCCTCATAACTCACACTTACATTCAAATAAAAGCATTAACTGTGGACCAGTATTGACATGTTTGCCAGTATTGACATTTTTGAAACAGAGTTTCTAATTTGTATTAGTCCATAGATTCTTAACTTTTTCTGGGATATTTTTAATTTCTTCTATGGTGATAGATAGAAAGTATTGGTTTAGCTTTGCTGCTGTATCCTTGCCCTCTTTTTAAATTTCTCCTGGCTTTTCTTGTAATGGGCACCCTTTTGATATTGCTTTTAAAAAAAATTTACATACCTAGAGAAGCTTTAGAGTCCAACTTTATGTATCTCACTAATGCACTGTCATGTTCTATTCTCCCATTCTTCATATTTTCCTCGTTCATCATTTGCTGAATTCCAAAATGTCTCCAATTCTTAGGCTTCCAACTCTTTTGGATACTTTATAGAGTTCTTCCTTTGATTAAATACAATTAATCATGGTTAACCATTTTCCTTACTGGATATAGGTCAAAAGTATACATATTTGGTCTAAACTGTATTGTAGCTTGCTAAATGTCAGCCATTGTTTAATATGATGCAATTACACTTTTAATGCACTGTTCTGACTGCGGCTGGAAGAGTGAACTTTTGCTATAGATCCCCACTATTTGGGTCATAATGCAAAATGAAAATACTTACTCAGTAACTAAGATGGCAATTAAATATCTTCTTAATACCGATTAGATCAATCAACCAGGTTTCTTGTGGTTTTCCATGAGAAACTTCTGAAGCTTCCAATACAGTTTTGTGTTTTCAAAAGTTACTCATCGATAAACCCAATCTGGCTGTAATCTTCCCCGGTGGCAGGCAGGCAGCTCCTACCATCTCAAGGCACTCACTGTCTCTAAATAGGTGCCAAGTCTACCTTATGATTAATCAGACCATTTAATTTTAAAACTTACATTGCAATGTTGACATAACACAAGCAGAGGGAGAGGAGCAGAATTTATCCAGGTATTGGGTTCCCGAACGTAATTGAAAATCTGGCCCACGAAAGAGATTATTCAACCAACATTGATTCCAGAGTTAAACAGAAAACCTCAGTGAATTTTATCAGACAGATTTTTAAAATATTTTTCAATGGGATGTGGACATTGCCAGCTAAACCAGTGTTTATTGCCCATTCCCCAATTGCCGGAAGGCCTGTTAAAAGTCAACCACATTGCTGTAGTTCTGGAATTACAGGTAGGCCACCAGGTAAAGATGGCAGATTTCCATCCCTAAAGGGCGTTTGTGAACCAGGGTTATTTTGTAAATGACAGTCAATGATGGTTAGTTACAGTTAGGCTAGAGTTTTATTCCAGATTTTAATTGAAGTCACACCCTCAAAATATCACCCTGGAGGTCTCAATGACTAGCCCTCTGACATTACTGCAGCTAGGCCACCTTCTCCCCAATGTTTATATTACCAAAGGGACTCATTCTCACCAAAGGTCCTTCTGAGCAGAAGTGTTTCAGTTAAGAGTGTATTAGATCAAAATGCATGTCCAAATAATACTGCATGAGCTTGGAAGGTGCAGAATCAATAATCATAGAAAAGCCAAAAGAACTGCAGATAATGTAAATTAGAAACAAAAATTGAAATTGCTGGAAAAGCTCAGCAAGTCTGGTAGCATATGTGAAGAGAAATCAAAGTTAACATTTTGGATCGAGTGACCCTTCCTCTGAACTGATGGTAGCTCAGAAAATATCAGTTTATTTGCAGAAGGTATGGTGGAGGGAGCGAGTAAGGAGAAAATGATAGTTGGGAATAGACCCTAAAGATAGAAGAATAGTTGAACAGACAAGGAAATGGATAATGATCTGGCTGGAAGGGAGAATAGCTGTTAATGGAGACTGTTAATGGCTACCAATGGGTTGTGTGTAACAACAGACTTCATGACAGTCAGGCAGCATCCGAAGAGCAAGATAATCGACGTTTCAGGCATAAGCTCTTCAGCAGGAGTGAGGCTTGTGGGTAGGGGCTGAGAGAAAAATGGGAGAGTGGTGGGGTTAGTGGGAGGTAGCTGGGAGAGCGATTAGGTGGATGAAGGTGAGGGAGAAGGTGATAGGTCAGAGGGGGCAGTGATGGATGGGTCCAGAGGGTGGTGCCCGAGTTGGTTGGCTTGGGACTGGGATAATGTGGAGGAAGGGGAATTGAGGAAGCTGTTGAAATCCACATTTATCCCGTGTGGTTACAGGATCCCAAGGCAGAATATGAGATGTTCCTCCTCCAGTTGTCAGTGATAAGCTTTTGGCGGTGGAGGAGGCCCAGGGCCTGCATGTCCTTGACGGAGTGGGAAGGGGAATTGAAGTGTTCAGCCACAGTGCAGTGGGGTTGGTGGGTATCCCAGAAATGTTCTCTGAAACAATCCGCAAGAAGGCACCCTGTCTCCCTGATGTAGACTAGACCACATTGGGTACAACAGATGACATTGGGAGAGGTGCAGGTGAATTTCTGATGGATGTGGAAGGATCCCTTGAGGCCTCGGAGGTGAGGAGAGTGGTGTGGACGCAAGTTTTGCACTTCCTGCGGTGGCATGGGAAGTTGCCAGGAGTGCAGTGTGAGCTGGTGGGGATATGAACCTGAAGAGGCAGTCACAGAGGGAATTATATTTTCAGAATGCTGATAGGGGTGGGGAGGGAAATATATCTCTGGTGGGATCCGTTTTGAGGTGGGGATGTGGTAGAGGATGATGCATTGTATGTGGAGGTAGGTGAGGACCGGGGGTTCTGTCCTTGTTGTGTTGTGAAGGGTGGGGTTCATGGGTGGTGGTGCATGAAGCGGAGGAGATGCACTGGAGGGCATCATCAACCACGTGGGAAGGGAAGTTGCAATCGTGGAAGAAGGAGGCTATCTGGGAATTTGAGGTGGAATTAGTCATCCTGGGAACAGATGCAGCGGAGGTGGAGGAATTGGGAATAAGGAATGATGTTTTTACAGGAGGTAGGGTGAAAGGAGGTGTAATTTAGGTAGCCGTGTAAGTCGGTGGGCTTGTAGTATATGTGGTTAGTTGGTCACCAGAAACGGTGATGGAGAAGTCCAGGAAGGGGAGGGAGATTGCCAAGATGGTCCAGGTGAATTTTAGGTCGGGTGAAAGGTGTTGGTAAAGTTGATGAACTGTTCAACCTCCTCAAGGGAGTATGAGGCAGTGCAGATAGTCATTGATGTACCGGAGGAACAGGTGGGATTGATGCAGTGTAACTGCGGAGAATGGACTGTTCTACATATCTGACAAACAGGGAGGCATAGCTGGGTCCCATGAGGGTGCCCATGGATACCCATTTGGTTTGGAGAAATTGTTGAGGGTGAGGACCAGTTCAGCCAGGCAGATGAGGGTGTCAGTGGAAGGGTACGGGTTGGGACAGCATGAGAGTAAGAAACAGGGGTTTTGGAGACCTTTGTCGTGGTGGATCGATGTGTACACGGACTGGATGTCTATGGTGAAGATGAGGCGTTGGGGGCCAGGGGAACAAAAATCTTGAAGGAGGTGTGTCACGAATGTAGGTGGGGAGTTCCTGAATGAAGGGGTCAGGACAGTGTCAAGGCAGGAAGAAATGAGTTCAGTGGGACAGGTGCAGGCTGAGACAATGGTCGACAGGGGCAGTCAGGTTTGTGAATCTTTGGAAGGAGGTGGCTGAGTGGTTAGCACTGCTGCCTCACCGTGCCAGGGAGTTGGGTTTGATTCCAGCCTGGTGTGACTGTGTGGAGTTTGCACATTCTCTCCCTGTGTCTGCGCTGGATTCCTCTGGATGCTGCAGTTTCCTCCCACAGTCCAAAGATGTGTAGGTTAGGTGGATTGGCCATGCTAAATTACACATAGGATCCAGGGATGTGCAGGCAAGGTGGGTTAGCCATGAAGAATGCAGGATTACAGGCATAGGGTGGGGGCGTGGGTCTGGGCGAATCGCTCTTCAGAGGGTTGGTGCAGACTTGATGGGCAGGATTTCTTAAGATGGTCGAGGGCCCATTTGCTTTTCTTCATATTAGGACAGTGGACTCAGTTTGTCGTCCATCATGGCCCCGTTCTGATAACAGAGGCCTGTCCATCTCAACAAAGATCAGAAACCAGAGCCGCTCCTTGAGTAAGTACCAATTTTGTGGGACTTGTGGACAAATTTTATACATAATCAGATTGGTGACAGGGTCGAGAGTGTGGTGATAGAAAAGCACAGCAAGTGAGGCAGCATCCAAGGAGCAGGAGAATCGACATTTCAGGCAGAAGCCCTTCATCAGGAAGCCCTTCATGGATGCTGCCTGATCTGCTGTGCATTTCCAAAACCACACTCTCGACTCTGATCTGCAGTCCTCACTTTCTCCAGATTGGTGACAGGAAAATCTCTGCTCATCTTATTTGAAATCCAGAGTGATCCCTTCTCTGGTTTAACCTGTTCATTAGTGTCACCCTGTACAAGGTGGACTTTGGCAATTAACAAACTGCCCTGAAGACAGGACAAAGTGGCTGATGGTGTCTCTCTGCTTCCTTGTTCACAGGGCTGAACAGATTCATCAAGGATATTGAGATGATGATTGGGGAAAAGAATTGGCTCTTCTGGCTGTGGTGGAGAGCATGCTGGTTTCTTATCTCATCGAGTTTGCTGTAATAAGGAGATGTTACATCTTTTAGTGTTTCAAACAGAAAATGAAGTGCAGATAATCATTCTGTTTTTGATATGATTTTAGACCTTCATTTTAAACAGATGATTTGTCCCACCAACATATGGACCTGTTGAATACCCTGTCTGGACAGTAGCACTGGGTTGGTGTATGACCATCTTCTGTATTATGTGGGTCCCCATTGTGGCTGTAGTGAGAGTTGTCCAAGCTGAAGGCTGCACCTTGTGCCAGGTAAGGAAATACCAAAAGTAAAACAAAAAACTGCTGATACTGGAAATTTGAAACAAAAGCAGAAATGGCTGAAGAGACTCAGCAGGTCTGACAGCTTTTGTAGATAGAAAGTGCAGTTACCATTTCAAGTCCAGTTCTGAAGATGAGTCACTGGAGTTGGGCATAAATAGCATCGTGTGGATGGAGATAGGTTGAAGTAACATCAGTGGCATTAAGTACATTTTTGGAAAGACTTCACCCCTACTCTCTCACACATACATGTCACGTGCCAACACACAGACACGTGCATTTAACATGTATGTATGTACATGCAAATGTACATGTACATTGAGATATACAAAATTACAGTAGTAAATGAGACATATATACGTAATTCCTGCAATTAATCATAATATGATTGTCAACCAACATGAAAATTACTCTCTTGAATTGGAATTAGCTTTTTTGTTCAGGAAATTTCTCAGCAGTCCTTCAAATCGATTCTATCCACACGACCTGTTATGAATGTCTCTGGCATTGTTCAAAAATAATTATATCAGTTTTCTCACAAAATAATTACAGATTCTATATTTAGTTTCAAGCTCTCATCCCTCTTATTGCTACCAGTATGTTCCTCTCAATTTTTCATCAAACTAACAGTCAGAAATTCCCTGAGTGAGATCATTCCTTCTTATGAAATTTTGGGACTGCCCAATCCTCCCTCCACAACTTATCTTTTTTATATCAGTTCCAACTGCAGGATGACCAGATTTGGATCTGGATTTTATGTCGTTGGAAGTTCAATGATGGATAGAAATCAGGCAGAAATGATTAAACCTTTCCATTTTTTTGCTGCTTGCACATCAGCTCCTGATTGGGGTCCGTACCTGGAAGGGCACAGTGGGGAACAACATAGAAGCAAGCTTGATTCTACGGAAGCCCCAAATTGTCTCCAATGTCAGGCAACTCCTGAGATCTTCGAGGAGAAAGTGAGGACTGCAGATGCTGCACTCCTAAAGAAGGGCTCATGCCCGAAACGCGATTCTCCTGCTCTTTGGATGCTGCCTGACATGCTGCACTTTTCCAGCAACACATTTTCAACTCCTGAGATCTGACAACTTCTAATATAATTGTGGTTCCAGTAAGTCAGCTGTGATAATCCAGATATGCTGTATGTCAGTTACTTCCTTGTAACCTGGCATTTCTTTGCCATATGTTTTATTTAAATTTCTTTTCAAACCACTTGGATGCTGTTAAACTATTCTTCTTTTCTTCAGGGTTATGCTTGGATTCTCTTGTTAACTTGTCCCAATGTCGTCTTCATAATTACTGTGCTCCTTTCAGTTCTTGTTGGCATTGGTCGATTGCTTTCGAGTTTATTTCACAGCTTTAACTAAATTCTTGGCGGAAACTTTGTAGACGTGGGAATTTATTTAAATTAATTGGAATAGCATGACAACTCTTTGCAAGGCTGTCTTCGTTTAATAAACCACACTGGATTGAAGTATAAATTTAAAAAGTAACAAGATGATACAGTCATCTTATTGGAACCTCCCATTCCCAGGTATTTACCTGCAGTGACAGACTTCACACATACTGGTGAATCTTCTGAGACCATAAAACCGTAGTCCAGGAGTGCATCTTTGATAATCTTCACTGTGACCTTCAAAGGGCTGCTCGGCTGGTTTGTGTTAGCAGCTGTTCCATCGGCTGGATCTTGATTACTTCAATCACAAACAAAGCAAGGGTCACATTTGTCAATCATTTTCAGAATCTTATTATTTTCCATATTATTTAATCAACCTCTCACCCATCCTCACCACACCCCTTCAATCCCCCATCCCCAGCCTGGACTCGGTCAGGTTCCTGCAAAATTCTCACTCGTAGTCTCTCCCCATCGCATTGGCTTTCTGAGAGAGAGGTCATTGTAAAAGGGATTTCCTCTGCTTCTCTGTATCCACCTCAAAACTGACACACCCATTCTCTAGGAACCTGCCAAAACCAGGGTGAAAAATTCCAGCAAGCTGTTTCGAGAATGTCAAAGGATCAGAAGATTCTTGGTGAGTTAATAGAATCAAAGACAGAGGCTATGAGTCACAGAACCTCTGCTCTGTCCAAACTGCAGCAAATTGGCTAGGATGAGATCAAAATGTAGTTAGTGAATAAAACCAGGAAATTTTCAGCAAGTTCGGCAGCATCTGTGGAGAAACTTTCAGGTTCGTGAGTCACTGTCACGCCCATTGAGGTGATTGATCAGTCCATGGTCTAGAATGGCGGAACAGGCTCAAGGGGCTGAATGGTCTGCTCAGGCTCCAATATGCTTTCATCAGAAGTGGGTAAAGTCAGGGTGCAATTTCCCCTCCCTGGAGATGGTGAGGAAAGGGCAAATATTTGGTTGAGTTCACCCAGAGGTGTACTCAGTCCCTTTCTCACCACCTCCACTCCGAGCAGGAAAATCCATGGTGGGCATCCTCAGCCCGCCAACAAGTGAAGCTTTTGAATCACCAGCCAATAGACAATAGACAATAGGTGCAGGAGTAGGCCATTCAGCCCTTCGAGCCTGCACTGCCATTCAATATGATCATGGCTGATCATTCCTTATCTCCATAACCCTTGATTCCAAGGGCCTAAGCCACTCATTGGGCTGAATACCCTCTCTCCCAGCTGGTGGGAACAGGGCGTGTTTTCTTCACAGGGAAGCTCCACTTGCCTGAATCTGGGGCTAATTGGGACAGGGAGGGTTACTCACCCCATCCCCAATAGTGTCCCCAAAATACCCACTTTCTTACCCACTGGTGAAGCTGGTCATGGTGTGCCACTTGTGCTTCCAACCCTGAGCCTACAAATTTCTGATTGAGCAGTTACCTCTGGGTGGGTGGTGGACAGGGCAAGGATTCAGTGAGCAGGCTCCTGATTGGACAAAGGAGAAGCCCTTAAGTACCAAATTGATGCTCAATCCAATGAACTTTCATGCTGGGGTGATAAAGAGAGCCTAAGTAGGTTAATGCCCCTTGAAGTCACCTATGCCTACACTTTGTACTCACCACATTAAATCCTAGCCTTAGGGATGTACCAGGTTTTAAGCAAATGCATGGGTAGAGAGTGGAAAGAAAAAACATGGGATGGTCTGTGATGAGATTAAAGACTGGACAATAACAAAGGGGGTAATGGTGTTAGGCAAATTAAGTCAGAATGGAACAAATCAAGGAGCAAAACACGAATGTGGAGGAGGGATACACAATGACAACAGAGTCACTGCCACAAGATTGGCTGTTTTCCCTGGAGGCTGAGGGGTGACCTTACAGAGATTTATAAAATCGTGAGGGTAAATAGATAAGGATTTTTCCATGGGGTGGGGGAGTCCAAAACTAGAGGGCAGAGGTTTAAGATGAAAAGGGAAAGATTTAAAAGGGTCCTAAGCGGCAACTTTTTCACACAAAGGGTGGTGTGTGCATGGAATGAGCTATCAGAGGAAGTTGTGGACATTGGCATAATTACAACAGTGAAAAAGCATCTGGATGGATATATGAACAGGAAGGGTTTAGAGGGATATGGGCTAAGTGCTGGCAAATGGGACTAAATTAAGTTATCTGGTCCTCATGGATGATATGGATTTAATACTCTTTTTGTATTGCCCTGACTCTATAAATGATTCAGAGATCTGAATTATTGGGTTAGACATCAAATGGCCATGGGATTTTGATCCAGTGCTGGGAAACTTTGAAAATTCCAGTCCCAGACAGTACCTTGGAATGCCATCTTCTGGGACAGTTGTGAATTTGAAAGGCTTAGGTTTAATTTTAAAATTTTGAGTGAATTCTCCCACCCTGATGTCATGACAGTAATGACAAGTGTGGTGACAAAATAAGGTGAGAAAGAAAAAAGTATAGATTTGCATCATTGCAAAAGAAGGTCTTGGCTTGCCCTGAGCTTGGAAAGGTGAGTTCAAAGAGGTGACGACCTTATTTCAGTGCATTTGCAGTTCATTAAAAACCCAATTCGGCAGACTTACATCGCTTTTCCAAAACATCTCTACCATGAAACGGAGACAGTGAAAATTCCCAACAGAAAGATCAGAGCCAGTTCCTGACAACTATAGCTTGGTGAAGACCCATCCTGCCATCACCCAATGCACTTCACACATCGATGCTGACATGGCGGATTGACGCTCATTAACTTTAGCACCAGGTGACAGACTGTCAGAGACTTATCATCACTCAGACTGCCAGCTGCTTACACACCAAATACAATTCGTGTGCTTTGAGTAAGTGGTGATGTGTGAACGTTAGAGGATCCACCACAGTCATTCAATCACACTATATGGGGATGGTCACAGTCAGTTCAAGTGATGTAGTGCAATGATTACAGGTAGGTCAGTTGAGGGATCAATCTGTGAGGGTGTGGGCCAGCTTTTCTTTGCAATGAGACAAAGGGAGAGACTCAGTATGACAGAGAGGGACACATGAGCGGAAGGAGGTGATGATGAGCAGGAGAGTGTTATGGACCAGATCAGACCAGACCCTCAAAATATTTTAAGAAGGTAGCCTAGGCCCTAATTGTTTCTTACTTTAAAGACAGATGTAAAGTGCCATGTCCCTATTTACTGGTCAAACTACTTGATATTAAACAAAACATAATGTATTCAAATGCTATAGTTAAAATACAACAAAAGAAAGAAGAACTTAGAATAAATTAACTCGACTGGAAAACTTAACAGAACAATAGATACAACAACTATTATTAATTAACTGTTTCAATATAGTAATATTCCATAAACACACCTTTTGGCAAAAAGGCAAATTCAGGAAACAGATTTTGACTCACATGTGATCCAGCAACCTACGAAGAGAACCACTAGCTTTTGGCTATAATCAAGAGATGGGGAAAATAGGTTCCACTTTTTCAACATCACAATAGCAACCAATGCTGAATCACAAAACTAAAAAACTAAAAACTAGAAATCCTGATTTGTGAGAGCTGGCCACACCCATCCAGGCTGCACCTATTATACCAACTTTAAAAAAAAACAAGGCCTCCCAAGTTGTTTACTTTCTAGGCTCTCACTAGCCAATTCGGCACCTCTGCCTTAAAACTTTGCTTAATCATAACCAGGACAAAACACACTTCCTAAAGCCACAGCATTGTCACAAGAAGTCACCAGGTGTCCCCAGTGAGTTAGCTGGAAATGCAGAAAGGGTTAGCAGTTTGGGAGGATGTGATGCTGTGAACCCTTGGGTGGAACACGATGCATGCAAGCAGTTCATGAGCCTTGGCAAAGGCATGTGCCGTATCCTGAGTAAGAAGTAACAGAGAGAAGATGGTGGCACTTGATCTTGCAGAGTGCAGAAAATCTTTTCACTCTGTACACAGCACTGACCCACACTGCTCTTTATGCCAAGGTTGGTTGGCTTTGTTATGGTGTTCCCCTTTGGGGGATGGGGGAGGTGAGCAAGGATAAGGATTCCCATCCTCTCCCCCAGACAGCCCAGCAGCACCTTCAGATCTCTGTCCTGGAAGGAGCTTGTCTTTCCCCTTGAGACCGTTTCCAGATCGAGCCCCTGCAGTCTGAGAGATCAATGCTGATTGGGAGAGTCTGAAGTAGTGGCAGCTGGGCTTTTGGGGCAGGGGTGGGTGGTACAAGGAAACCAGGAGAAGATCTTACCTGGAGCACAGGAAACACGATTTCATGAGAAATGCAGCCAACATCTCAGGATTATAATTCGTGAGGAGAAACGTAGAAGACGGTGTGAGAAAATTGATTGTGGGCCACTGTGAAACTCACTGGCCAACACACTTTAAGGAGAAATCGTAGAATTTAGCCCGACTTCACTGTATTGGAAAGTACAGGATGTTCAAAGGATGTACTTGACAAAAAGTTTGCAAAAAAGCAACAGATCAGTTCAAATCAGTGAGATTTTTTAAACAAATGCAGAGGAAGTTTCCTTGCTGGGTGTGAATCTGATTAGAATGTTTTTGCCTGGACAAAAAGTGCCCAGTGTTCCAGATATTTCTGTGGGAGAATCGTAGTTACGTATGGCAGACTGTAAAACAACAGCCACATGTACCACTTTGAGGCCTTCCAGTGCCACCTTTCAGATTATGGTTTTGCTCTGTCACCATTAAATCTGGTGGCTTAATGGAATGAAATTCAGCACAGCTATTTCTCAGGGAGAAAATTCCTCAGTGTAAAATTCCTCAGTGGCTGTCAAGGTGAGTCACAGAGCATTTAAGTGCCTGACCAACACGAAGGAAAACTCAGTTCACAAAGTCTGCTGGGAATCCCCAAGCTAGAGGAAAGTATGGAAACTTAATAAATGTGCTGGGTCCTTAACAGCACTAACTGGCCTGCCCTCATGCAGTGCCCTTGTCATGTTGTGAAGTAATTTGATGTCCTTCCTGTCCGTATTCCTTATGGCACTTATTTTGGATCCTTCACAACCTGGTCTACTCTCTTTTAAGGATGGGACATCCATAGTATCTATAGGATTTTTCTGTATCCTGCTTTGCAGAGCTTGCTGGAGCATCCATATAGCAGCAAAGTGGAAACAGTCTGTTGGTAAACATCTCTCCTTTTTGAATTGTTGCACACCCTTATCACACAGTTTCTTGGCTTCTATCAGAAAATGGGCTTATTAATGATAGGCAGCATGGTTCCATGCAGGGAAGGTCATATCTCACCAACTTAATAGAATTCCCTGAGGAAGCAACAGTCAGTATTTACTGTGGGAAAGGATATGGAAGATATTGATTGTAGGGAAATAGATGGTGACATCTTGCAAAATGTCCACATTACAGAGGAGGAAGTGCTGGATGTCTTGAAATGGGTAAAGGTGAATAAATCCCCAGGACCTGATCAGGTGTACCTGAGAACTCTGTGGGAAACTAGAGAAGTGATTGCTGGGCCTTTTGCTGAGATATTTGTATCATCAATAGTTACAGGTGAGGTGCCGAAAGACTGGAGGTTGGCAAACATGGTGCCACTGTTTAAGAAGGGCATTAAAGACAAGCCAGGAAACTATAGACCGGTGAGCCTGAACTCGGTGGTGGGCAAGTTGTTGGAGGGAATCCTGAGGGACAGGATGTACATGTATTTGGAAAGGCAAAGACTGACTAGGGACAATCAACATTGCTTTGTGCGTGGGGAATCATGTCTCACAAACTTGATTGAGTTTTTTGAGGAAGTAACAAAGATGATTGATGAGGGCAGAGCAGTAGATGTGATCTATATGGATTTCCGTAAGGCGTTCGACAAAGTTCCCCATGGGAGACTGATTAGCAAGGTTAGATCTCATGGAATACAGGGTAACTAGCCATTTGGATGCAGAACTGGCTCAAAGGTAGAAGACAGAGGGTGGTCGTGGAGGGTGTTTTTCAGACTGGAGGCCTATGACCAATGGAGTGCCACAAGGATTGCTGCTGGGTCCTCTACTTTCTGTCATTTACATAAATGATTTGTTTGTGAGCATATGAGGTACAGTTAGTAAGTTTGCAGATGACACCAAAATTGGAGCTGTAGTGGACAGTAAAGAGGTTTCCTCAGATTATAACAGGACCTTGATCAGATGGGCCAATGAGCTGAGAAGTGACAGATGGAGTTTAATTCAGATAAATGTGAGGTGCTGCATTTTGGGAAAGCAAATCTTAGCAGGACTGATACACTTAATGGTAAGGCCCTAGGGAGTGTTGCTGAACAAAGAGACCTTGGAATGCAGGTTCATAGCTCATTGAAAGTGGAGTCGCAGGTAGATAGGATAGTGAAGAAGGCGTTTGGTATGCTTTCCTTTATTGGTCAGAGTATTGAGTACAGGAGTTGGGAGGTCATGTTGCGGCTGTATAGGACATTGGTTAGGCCACTGTTAGAATATTGTGTGCAATTCTGGTCTCCTTCCTATCGGAATGATGTTGTGAAACTTGAAAGGGTTCAGAAAAGATTTATAAGGAATTTGCCAAGGTTGGAGGATTTGAGCTATAGGGAGAGGCTGAACAGGCTGGAGCTGTTTTCCCTGGAGCGTCGGAGGCTGAGGGGTGACCTTATAGAGGTTTACAAAATTATGAGGGGCATGGATAGAGTAAATAGGCAAAGTCTTTTCCCTTGGGTGGGGGAGTCCAGAACTAGAGGGCATAGGTTTAGGGTGAGAGGGGAAAGATATAAGAGACCTATAGGGCAACTGTTCCACACAGAGGGTGTTAAGTGTATGGATTGGCTGCCAGAAGAAGTGGTGGAGGCTGGTACAATTGCAACATTTAAGAGGCATTTGCATGGGTATATGAATAGGAAGGGTTTGAAGGGATATGGGACGGGTGCTGGCAGGTGGGACCTGATTGGGTTGGGATATCTGGTTGGCATGGACGGGTTGGACTGTTTCCATGCTGTACATCTTTATCACTCTTATAGTCACTAGTTCCACCAAATTGTACCAGATCTTATTACAGCCTTAATCCAATCCTGGACAAAACTGCTGAACTCCACATGAGAGGTTAAAGAGACTGGCTTTACCTTCAAGATTGTATGTAATGTCTAGTGAGGTGTGGCGTTTACATCCCTTAGGATACTGAGGGAAAACCCCGCACTAGTTGGTGCAATACCTAGTACAAAGGAAGATGCTTGTGGTTGTTCAGAGGTTGATCATTTTTGCCTCAGGACATTTTTAAGAGAGTTCCTCAGCGTAATACCCTGAGCTCAGTATCAATTACTTCAGTAGCCAGCAACCTATGTTCTTTATCTGCTATGGCATGCAGGTGAGTTAAGCTGAGATACCGCACAATATGCTGGCCTTTCTAAGTCGGGCCCACCTGGATCTTAACATAGGAGAGAATTGATAAGATAACAAAAGATCTGTCGTTCATTAAGTGTCTGGCCTTCCTTGGCCATATCCCAGTAATATCAACCATCATAAATGTCCTCAATGTTTACCTCAGCTAATTCTGCATGCCTTTCCCTGTAGTCTAGACTATCCATTATCTCCTCTCTCTTGAACATATTCTGCAGCTGCATGTTCACATCTGAGGTGACAAAAAAGTTGCTACCGTTTCAATCCTTGACAGCTCAAGATTATTCACTATAGGGACATGGCACTTCCTCTTCTTCAACAGATGCTAAATGAGTGACAACTTATAGTAATGCAGGCAATAGAAATGGAATTGTAGGCTAACTGAATTGCTGCAAAATGTACCTTTCAGGAGAGCCTTTGTGGACTTAGAAATCAATTTGTCACATAATATATTAATATTGTCCAAGAAATGCATCAATACAGCAGAAAATAGATAGTGTCTCATGGCAAAGGTCAAAACCAACAGCATGATTTCTGCAGTAGTCTTTGGGGAGACCTGGGAAATATAATTTATTGAAGACTCCAGTAAAAACATTTCCTGCTGTTCCTTCTCTAGATGCAGCACTCCCTTCAGTGTCCAAATTGCTTTCTTGTGCAACATCTGCAATAGAGATCAGTGAGACACCAGGGTTATGCCCTGGCTAACAGAGGATAGTAATGCGGAACGTAGGCAGCAATCACAGAGGATTTCTGCTAGCATTTTCCATCGGTTCTCGTCAACGCCGATCACCATGTGTAACCACTATGCAGATCTGTGAGAGGTCAAATTGTATGCTGGCATGCACTATTGATGCCTGGGCATATGTGAATGCTTCCAGTTGCTGCAATGTGATGAATTATGGAATGTCATACCTGCATAATCATCTTCACACCCAGGGGCAACTGCAGCCACCCCAGGATCCTATACACTCACTTTGGCTGCTTCCTGTTGAAGGAGAGAATCAAAGCATAATAAGAGATGACTACTTAGCAGATGATGACATGAAGTGCACTCTTGCATTTGAAGGTCTCAGCCTTATTGAAGGAAAAGGGAATATAAGTTAATGTGGCCTCCTTTACCTTTTGCAAAGGCTCAGCATCCAGTTGCTCCCCCATTCTTCCTGCTGTCAGACACTTGTTGAGATGGGACAGCATAGCTCTGAAAATGAATCGCTCTATTCTGGTTTATCACTACTGGGAGCCTGACTGCACTGACCCTGTACTGCTTTTGAGGTTGCCACTGGGTGTCCATTGGTCCCTTATCTGTAATGTCCCCACACCACTGTATCTTTTTGTTCTCTGTAGGTTTCATCCAGTTTGGAACCATTCTCACTGCTGACATTTGCCTGAGTCTGCTTTGCAGCCAAAGGGTTAGCATGCTTTGTCGCCTGTAAAAGGTTGCTCAGGGAACTGGCTTTTTGAAGCCTGGCTCAGTGCAGACCTTGTAACTGCACACAGGATGCTTTGGAACTAGTTGTATAAGTGATGGTGACCATGTTTGCAGAGGACAAAACAGTGCAGAGTTGTGCCAAGATGCCTGTTCAAGATGTGGCAGAAACAAAAACAACGCTCTATTCAGAGTGGTCCAGCACTCTGCTCAATTGCAGTCTGTATGCTCAAGGAATTATGACATGACTCACTTTCACTGCTGCTATAGCTCAAACTGTGACCTCCTACAGTGACTCCCCACCCTCACAGGCCCTCCATGTACTCTGTGGAATGGTAATTGCATTAATCGGTGTGTCAAGCTGAACTTGGCTGTGATCCGAGTATCTGCTTAAAGGCAAAGGAGTTGCAGCCTACTCCATGGGGAGATTGCTTCAAGTTATCTATTGCCCACGCTGGGCACCCAGGTGGCATTGAATTTTCACTACCCACTTCTAATTATCAACTCACTGAAAGTACTTTTTGAGTATCTTCTTGAGATGGGCATATCTGGATTTTAAACCACCGTGATCCACTTTGAAATTAAGTGACATTGTGATTTGAGCAGCTTTTTGTTTTAACAGTAAAATGGCTTCTCAATTATTTTTGAAGAAACTGTGTAATATGAAAATATAATATGTGAAGATCACTGTGATTGTAGAAAGTACCACGGTACTACATCCTGGATGATGAAATACAAACCTCAACAAGCAGCCCTTCCAACTAACTTTATCAATCAATCCAACCAATATTTCCTGCAGAAGTCAACTTATCATGCCTGTGTAGTCTCCTCGTGTCTGACTTCCATGTTTTGCCTGACCTAATATAACATGGGTTCACTGCCACTGTGACGCTTCTAAATCTTGATAATTTGTTGAAACCCAAATTGTTGGACTGCCATGAGTCACTATAAACCCCTTTTAGCACCAGTACCTGCAGCCATGATAGCTGCAATCTGCGCTTGAATTCATGTGAGCTTTTGATATTGTATTCAATGTTATGCTCACCCCCTGAAAAGGATCCGCAGACTGGCTACCCCAGATCATTAGGATCATTAGTGAGGAGGGTGCCTCTTTTTCTTTATTTGCCTTACTCCCACGCCACCCCCCACCTCCCACCCATCAAATGTTTGCAACGAAATTAATTTAAAACTGATGCTTTGTGAATACATTTCTTCCATACTTAAATAAACTTATGTTTTAAAAAGTGCCAATTTTTTAACCAAGCTTTCTTGAGCTATCAAGAATGAGTTCATCAATTACCATATATGAGGAGAATTAGTATCAAAGCACAGACCATATGGATTAGAAATAAGAGGTTAGTCCAAGAAGCTAAAAGTTCAAAAAACAGATTTGCAAATCAGTCACTGGATTGTTCACAAATTGTACATTGTGGTCATTGTGGTGGGGTTTACTAGCAACATTGACATTGAGAGTTGAACAGTCAATTTCAGCATGCTTAATTCACAAGTTGGATGAGGTTTTGTTGTTCTGATTCCTTTTAATTGTGCCTGAACTCCAGGGTTTAAGATGAGAGAGTTCTTCTGTCGTCCTATTCCTTTTACCTTGTTAGCTTCTACCCCTCAGACTGAGAAAATCCCTTTTCTGGATTAATGGTGCTGGAAGAGCACAGCAGTTCACGCAGCATCCAAAGTGCAGCGAAATCGATGTTTCGGGCAAAAGCCCTTCATCAGGAATAAAGGCAGTGAGCGTGGAGAGATTATCTTTCCACGCGTTAGGCTCACTGCTTTTATTCCTGATGAAGGGCTTTTGCCCGAAACGTCGATTTCGCTGCACTTTGGATGCTGCCTGAACTGCTGTGCTCTTCCAGCACCACTAATCCAGAATCTGGTTTCCAGCATCTGCAGTCATTGTTTTTACCTGAGAGAATCCTTTATCTGCATAACAGAGGAAAGGGGTTACTTTAAACAACGTTAATTTTTAAACAACATTAATTCTCTTTACCAGGCTAATACTCGCAGGTACGTTAACTCATTGGCATACGTGAGGTCATTTAAAGAAGCTTCTGAAGGGGCTGCCTTCAACACAAAATGTGTCCGCAATTTGGGACATAATCTGCGGGACAAGGCATGCTGTGGAGCAGAGAGTCATCAGCCCCTCATTACTTTTGTAGTCACCAGAGATCACAGACCAGTCTGTTTTGACTTTCTTCTTCCCCTTTGAAGGATTGCTGTTTGTCGTTCCCTTCATATCATTTGGTTTGACATTCCATGGATTTCTATCTCCTTGCAGCCACTTATTTTAAATTAACAGCTACCATTCCTCATTTAAAAACTGATTTTAGAGTTATAAATTTAAATGTCCACAGTACTTCATTGTTTTGACTTGTGGGTATTACGTCTTCTGGTTATACTGTACTGGAAGCTGAGATTTGCTGTTCAATTGTATACTGTGTAGTGCAAGTATTTTCATGGAGTTGGTCACTCTTTCCAGACTAAATGGAATGGTTTCCAGCTCTGTGCAAAGTTCAGTGCCAAAGCTCATACTAAGTTCGGCTGCTCCATCCTCGTTGACAATGCTCTCAGATCATTTGGCAGAGCATCCAATGCATTATACATTCCTGTCTGTAGGCTCATCAGCCTTTTCTATAGGTCATCCTTCCAACTTCCGATGTTTCCTTCACTGCAGACCTCATACATGACCTCTGCAGTAACAACCTGACAGCAGTGTTACCCACTCCTCTTGGCCTAACTGCAGGCCCCTCATGCCCAATGGATTACCACTTAGACATCCTGCTCCTAAACATGCATACTCTTTTCACTCTAGCATTGTATTCACTCTTGTTACTGGTCAGTAAATATTCCAATGCATTTTATGTTCCAGGCTGGCTGAGCATGTAGATATACAAAGGGATCTGGATGTCTACATCGCTAAGTCACAAATTACAAATTTGTGCAATTACAGGTGGTATGTTAACCTTTATCACAAAAGATTTGAGTACAGAAGTAATAAAGGCATCCTTCAATTGCTTAGAATATCAGTTAGACCACATCTAAAGTACCATGTGCAGATTTGGTCTCCTTACCTCAAGATGCATATTACATCATAGATTGAGTGCAATAAATGTTCACCAAATTTATGTTCTGAGGAAAGGCCACTTGACCTGAAACCTTAACTCTGTTTTCTATCCACAGATGCTGCTAGACCTGCTGAGCTTTTCCAGCAATTTCTGTTTTTGTTTCTGATTTATGGCATCCACAATTCTTTCGGTTTTCACCAGATTTTCTCCTGGGCTGGTCAGACTATCTAAAGAAGAGAGCTTGGGCACATTGTATTCTCTCAGTTTGGAAGAATAAGAGGTGACTGCTTTGAAACCTAAGCGATAGACAGAGCAGAATGAAAGAAGCTGTTGAACACAACTCCAAAATCAGGGAGCAAACCTGATAGCCTGAATGGATCACTCTGTGTTTCTATGAGATCCTAAGGTGATTTGTTAGATAGATTGGGTAATCAAAGGATATTTCCTGTATGGGAGAGAGTAGAACTAGGGGGCAGACTAAAAATAAGAGGCTCCTTTTTCAAGAAAAACAAGGAACTGTGATTGCTGGCAATTTGAAACAGAAACACAAAGAGCTGGAGAAAATCAACGAGTCTCACAGCATCTTTGAAGTGAAAGAACTGAAGAAGGGTCACTGGACTCAAAACTTTAATGCTGGCTTTCTCTCCACAGATGCTGCCAGACCTGCTGAACTTCGCCAGAATTTTCTGTTTTTGTTTTAGATTTCTTTTTAAGATGGAAATGAGGACACTCTTCTTTCTCTCAGAGGGTCATTAGTATGTTGAATTATTTTGCTTACAAAGTAGTGGAGGCTGAGTCAATGAATTTGTTTTAGCCGAGTTAAGTAGATTTTTGATATACAAGGATAAGGTTTAAGAGGGCAAACGGTAAAGTGGCCGCAACTAAATCAGCTACAAATGATGAAGCAGGCTCCAAAGGCAAGATTCCTGTGTTCTTACGAGCATTGATGTGGACTACTGTCAGAAAGCCTACTGTTTGATTACTTAGAGAAGACCCAGTAGGAGGCATTATATCCTGCCTGAGAGCTTCATTTAAAAATCCTTTATGCTGATGCTGATTTTAAATGGACTTCATCCTCTTGCTTCTCTACAGTAGGTTCTTCATTACAGATCATCCTATTTTCCTGTACAACAATGAAGTTCTCACCGAGAGTGTGGCTGCGTAAGCTGCAATATGTGAAAGTTAGTCATTATCACGAAAGGGTCGGTGACAGGTAGAAGTTCCACCTTAACCCTCCTTCTGCTGCAATGTCATCTTAAAGGGAAAGAAGAGATTGCGGATCCAATATTACTGGAAGGACACTCTGATGTACTTCTTTCATATCGTTCAATATCTGCAAGAAAAATAATTGATGCTTGGAAGCAAAAACTGTAAATTGCCTTTTTGCGATAATCAATTCTAAGCTGCTAATAGCTGTGCTGCAAGATATGTGTATGAGATTGTAACACCAAGTGTGCAATGGTGAGGGCAATGCTATGAATGTGCAGTGTAAGTCACTATTGATTGAGATTATTGGTACTTAAATTAAGACAGTGGTGCATTGAATATATGTGAGCTAAAGGTTCTATTGTGAGGACACAACAGTTGAAGACACATTCACTGATTTTGGCTAGTACTGAGGTCATTGAACATCTGGTGGTATTGCATGTGATCTTCAGGGTTACACTGCTGATCCTGACAATGTTATATATTTGTCACCTCCCTGTGTATTTTTGATGTCTTATTTGTCGCAGAACAATGCAGAGATGGTAATTGTTCTAAATCCACAATCCACCATACTTTAAAATATCTCAGAACTAACAGTATTTATATATAACGAGATGACCAAGCTTTTCTATGGAACATTTTCAGTTTTCTTTTGAGTTCCATGCACATACTTACGCACTCAAGGACAACTACACAAATCAATGGATAAAATAATATAGTCAAACACAGGTGCATCAAACTATTAAACACTGTAGACAGTGACAGCTAACTGTTCCCATTATGTTAGAAGTGTCTGTCTTAAGGAGCTTCCGTTTCCTAATGGATAAATGATCTCTCTTTCCCTGTCCATTAACTTTCACTGCTATGTCACAGAATCTTGGAGGATGCTTTCTGTCATCCAGTGCTATTGTTTGTTTCCTTCTCAGAGTAAACTGTCTTCCAATTCTAATCAAAATGTGCTTTCCTTTTAAGAGGCACAGATTGACTTCAGGTACCACAAGTAATCTTGAAATTATATCATCCTCTCAAGATTTCGTACTCCAGACTGAGACATGCAGCCACTCAACAGTGTACTCAATTTTGACTAAATCCTTTAAATTAACAAAAAATACAACATTGGCATGCTGCCTGCATCAGAAGAAATGCATGTGAGACAATTATAAATTTCAGTTCCTGTATATTTTCAAGTCTTATCAAATTATATGTTTTAGTGATTAATCTATCCTGCACTTGATTCATCCTATAAAATATTCATACTGTATACTCTATCCTCTCTTTAAGGAACATTGAGACACTATTCAGCCACGAAAAACATGTAGTATCTGAAATAAGTTCTAAACCGCAATATTTAAGTAGCTATTTATGATGTCCTATTCAAACATTTTTTATGAGGATGAATCATCTGATGAATATGGATTCAGATGATTGAAGATTTGTAGCGAAGAGTCCAGCTGAAAGATTGATTTAAAATGAAGAAGCACGTTAATATTTCTATGCCATTTTTTTCTCATGCTGTCATGACAATGTCGATCTAAACTGCACCCTGACAAAATGCAGCTTCATCATGTGTGACTCCAGGCAGTGAATGTTAGTGGACCATTTATCTTTTCGGGTATAACAGGTGAGCCTGGTCACACTCAATGTCAAGCCTCCCAGCAGGGACCTCCGGATAGATGGAACTTGGATTGATTTTCTACCTACCAGCACAGCTGAGCAGTTACACTTCCCATCTTTTCACTGGAAACCATTCCTAAATACAAATACGATGAATTTCTAAACCAACATGAGTTCTGCCTATTTTCTGACACCAACTATTCAATGTATGTCACAACAGCAAACAGATGGTATAAGCAAAATCCATGGTTCACTGCCTCGGCTCACATGTGAAGAATAATCAGTTGGACAGTGTATGTCTTTCAGCAAGTGTCAGCCTTGGTTCAGTAATAGCACCTGAGTTAAAAGATCGAAAGTTTAAGTCTTCTCCCAAACATGTGAATAGCCAATCTTAGGCAGTCAGCTGTGTCTCGGTTGTACTTCTTGGGCCTTTCAATTAGAAGACTGAAGGTTCATATTCCAATCTCGAGACTAACATCACTTTTTTACTGAAGGTATCCAGCTTGTTGGCAGTCTGCGTTTTCAAAAGTGGCTGTAAAAGATCCCATTGTGTGGCAGTATTTGAAGGAGATCTAGCCAATATTTTATCCTCCCGCCAACAGATTATATGATATTGTTAGTTGTGGAGCATAGCTATTTATCATTTGGCCTCTATGTTATCCATATTGCAACAGTGACTACATTTCAAAAGTACTTAATTCCTTGTCAAGTATGATAAGTGCAAC
The DNA here is from genome assembly GCF_020745735.1 of Hemiscyllium ocellatum. Classification (NCBI taxonomy): domain Eukaryota; kingdom Metazoa; phylum Chordata; class Chondrichthyes; order Orectolobiformes; family Hemiscylliidae; genus Hemiscyllium; species Hemiscyllium ocellatum. Next base: position 53,952,099 of record NC_083411.1, on the reverse strand, counting down.
TCATGTCCTTTTGACTAAACTTTCAGTGTGGTGCTGAGGGATTAATACAGTGCCTAATTGTTCATCACTGTCTTTAGGATTTGATAGTAAAGCAAGATACCTATCTTTACAGGTGAATGTAAAATAATCCGATTTTACGGGAGTTATCACAGTGTCTTGTTTGACATTTATTCTTCAAACAATACTAGAGCACATTATTTAATTTTCTAAGTTATTTGATGGCCTTTACTGTTTTCATTGTGCCATGTTTGATGACAAAATAGCTATAATTATACTTACACCTTGACATTAACATTGCTACAAAAGTATCAACTATTTTCCTTAGAGATGCAGCCCAGATGAAGAATTAAAAGAGATAGCAAGGGAAAATGTAGAATAGTTACAGTTGTAAAATATGTTAACCTTTCTGAGCTGTACAAAGTTAAAAAGCACACAACACCAGGTTATAGTTCAACAGGTTTAATTGGAAGCACAATAGCTTTTGGAGCAATGCTCCTTCATCACCTGATGAATGAGCAGTGCTCCAAAAGCTGTTGTGCTTCCAATTAAACCTGTTGGACTATAACCTGGTGTTGTGTGCTTTTGAACTTTGTACACCCCAGTCCAACACCAGCATCTCCAAATCATTTCTGAGCTGTGACATCCTAGACACATTTTACTTAGATGGCTTTATTTCCTGGTATAAAATATGTTCTCTAAATGTGATGTGTAGCTCAGGTTTACTGCTGAATTGAAATCTTGAGTGAAAAGTTGGTGAAAGGACATGTCTACTGCAATTGAAATGAGCTGGCCCCTTGTTTTGTTGATTGTCAGCTTAATCTTCATGCTGGAGGTGGTCTCTGGGCAATTTTTTCCCCGTTCTAATTAAGAGCTTACAATCTGGAATTTGGGTCGGTTTCATGCTTCTTCAAGAGTTAAATACCTCGAGGCTTTCTCAGTTGAAGAATGCCAGTGAACATGGATATTCATGAAATGAAGGCATTTCCGCAGCTTCCAGAAAAGCAAGTACTCACATCAACAATGTAATGTCAATGGATCTGAGCAAGATTGACATTCAGTAGATGAAATTCTTACCTGTTACAAATATGTCCTTTGATTAAAGAACCTTGGTGCATTATATCTATAACTCACTGGTCATGGGGGAGTTTTGTCATTTTGTCAAATTGTAGAGTCCTGCTATGTCTTTGTCATTTTCCAGTGGAGAGTTTGCTTGTTGGAGTAAATGATGCATCCATGACTTGTTTAATGCACACAGCTATTTGTTATTATCACAGGGGTAGCCTGGAATAGCCGCTATGTATCAGAAATTCAGGGTAGTTGTTTCCGTATGCAGTAGTTGGAAATGAGGCGTCCATTGAAATCTTCTTTAACATCCATGGTTTATTCTTTCCTTGCTATTTATATTCCGCACTTCAAGTTTTTAATTAATCATTTGGTAGTCATTTAGAATTTGAAATTGCAGAGAAAAAGACACACTTTTTTAAAGTTGTTCAGCTAGAGTCAAGGTATGTGCAAAGGGAGATTCAGCTGGCATCTGTAGCTAAATGGCCTGTGCAATAGTGGCCAGTTGTCATTAACAAAGGTCTTCTGCTTGGCAATAACTATGTGATTGACTAGGGTGGCATGGTGGCTCAATGGTTAGCATTGCTGCCTCAGAATGCCAGAGACCTGAGTTCAATTCCAACCTCAAGCAATTTGCACATTCTCCCCGTGTCTGCATGGGTTTCCTTCCACAATCCATAGATGTGCAGGTCAGGTGAATTGGCCATGTTAAATTGTTAGGTACATTTGTCAGGGGTAAATGTCGGAGAATGGGTCTGGACTCTTTGGGCTTGTTGGGCCAAAGGGCCTGCTTCTGTACTGTAGGGAATCTAATCTAGTGACTGCTAGGGAGCTTGACAGTGAATGCTATCTCAGTAAGTCGTAATATGTTAAGTAAGCTGAATATGAAAAGAATTATACTGACAAACAATTTAAGATTGGTAGTCAGGCACATAATGTGGTTCACTTGCATGCACTGGACGCTACATATCTTAATACATAATGTCCTTTTTTTGCAGAACGAAGCAATGTATACACACACTGCACCTGTTTCAATTCAATAAAATAGATGACATCTTTTCTCTGGTTAATTTGTCAAGGCAATTCCTTGATCAGTCGACCTGCCTGGTTTAAATTTTAACCGATGCTTGGTAGTTAACTATCAGACCTCATGAATTGGTTCATTCTCCATGGTAACACCTCCCCCAAACAAAGTCTTGCCAATCAACCAGCATGTCAACAACTCAGAAGCTTTTTTTCCCATTTAAGTGATAGATCCCATATAGAATGGGCCACATGTACTATATGCCAAGACTGACACTGGTATAAGTGCATAAGTCTTTACACATCTTTCATGAGATCTACTCAGGAAAGTAGCACAACATGATGCCGTCTATGCATGATACACTTTCTGAGCAATTATACAAGACATTCTGGCAACAGACTAATTCACTAAGCTTCCTTTTCTAAGTGAGTTTTGAGAAGATTTGTAGCTCAGGTTGGGGTTCTGGATCTAGGTTTGCCCACTGAGCTGGAAGGTTCATTTTCAGACATTTTGTCACCGTACTAGGTAATATCTTCAGTGATCCTCTGGACGAAGCATTGCTGATGCTTCCTGCTTTCTATTTATATGTTTGGTTTCTTTGGATTGTTGATATAATTTCCATTTCTTTTTCTCAGGGGTGGTAAATGGTGTCCAAGTCAATGTGTTTGTTGATAGAATTCCGGTTAGAATGCCATGCTTCCAGGAATTCTCATGTGAGTCTCTGTTTGGCTTGTCCTAGGATGAATGCGTTGTCCCTGTCAAAGTGGTGTCCTTCCTCATCTGTATTTAAGGATATTAGTGAGAGAAGGTAATGTTGTTTTGCGGCTAGTTGATGTTCGTGTATCCTGGTGACTAGTTTTCTGCCTGTTTGTCCAATGTAGTTTTTGTTACAGTGCTTGCATGGTATTTTGTAAATGACATTAGTTTTGTTGTTGTCTGTATAGGGTCTTTCAAGTTCATTAGCTGTTGTTTTAGTGTGTTGGTGGGTGTGTGGGTTACTATGATGTCTATAAAGACAACAAGCATAACTAATGTCATTTACAAAATACCATGCAAGAACCGTAACAAACAGGCAGAAAACTAGCCACCAGGATACATGAAAACCAACTAGCCACAAAATGGCATGACACTTTCTCACTATTATCCTTATATGAGGAAGGACACCACTTCGACAGGGACAACACATCCCACCAAGGGAGGGAGTTCCTAGATATTCTTACAGAGCATGGGTTTGTGGAAAAACACTATGTTGTTGTATTTGGCCTCGTTCATACGTTTTTAAGAATAATAATCAATTCCTCCAAAGAAACAGATCCATGCTATCACTGCTCATGTCAGTATCTTTCATGCCCCCAAGAATCTATCCTAGGTGTCCTCTTGTTTCACATTGATATGCTGCTTCTTAACCACATTATTATAAAAAAGATATATTGTCAACACTTAACTCTACCTAACCACAATCTCTCTTGACTGCTGCACTGTTGCTAATTAATGATCTGTCTGACTTTCAAGATTGGGAGAAAGTGAGGACTGCAGATGTTGGTGATCAGAGTCAAAAAGTCTGGAGCTGAAAAAGCACAGTCTGTCAGGCAGCATCCTAATGAAGGGCTTTTGCCTAAAATGGCATTTCCCCTGCTTCTCAGATACTGCCTGACTGTGTTTTTCCAGCCCCACACGTTTTGACTCTGACTTTCAAGAGCAGAAATTTTCGCCAGTTAAATATTGAGAAAACTGATGTGCCATTCCAAACTCTGTTCACTAGCTATGGTTCATCTCTCTCCCTCTTTCTCTCTAGCAACTGTTTGAGACCAAAACAGATTGTTTGCAACTTTGACCTCATATTTGACCCCAAGAAGAGCTTTCAACCACATACTCATGCATTGCTCAGACCATCTTTTTCCAAAGATCCAATTTTATCCGCTACAGTTAATCTGCTGCTGAAAAAGGCAGAGTTTTGAGAGTACTCAGCGGCCCCAGAGTTCTTTGCAAGTGGTAAGGCAAAATGAACAAAAGAAGCGATCAAAACTAAAACTGGATATATAGATTGTACAAACACTGCATTAATGACAATGCTTGTAAGAAAGCTATAGTGCACATTAAATGCCAACACGGTGACAAAGTTACAAATAGCTACCTCCTCACCATGTGCAATTCACAAAAAGAGAAGCTAAGAATAATTGACGGTGCTAATGTATAGTCCTGCATGATATGAATTGGGGGTCAGTTTAGCTCAGTTGGCTGGATGATTGGCTTACGATGCAAGGTGGTGCCAACAGCAGGAGTTTGTTTCCTGCAATATACAAGTAATCTGTGATCATTGGTAACACATTTTAAAGCTGAAAATGTGTTGCTGGAAAAGCGCAGCAGGTCAGGCAGCATCCAAGGAACAGGAGATTCGACGTTTCGGGCATAAGCCCTTCTTCAGGATATGTGTAAGTTTATTTCAAAGGTGTGGCCATTGTCATTTCCAGCTGTAATTTCACTAACTTTATGTAGAAGTCTGTGAATAAGACTTAGTATGAATTCATACTAATCAATATCGTAAGCTAAAAGGATTATTCCTTGTCCCTTATATCTCTCTCTGAGGGTTGATTTGCTTACTGGGCTGGATGACTAGTATCTGGGGTAGAATAAAATGAACAATGGACATTCAAATCCTGCACATGAAGGATTGAATTTTTGCTTTGCTATGCTTAATGCAGACAAGTATCCTTCAAATTGTATAACCACACGGAACTCTGCAACAGACAGACATGTCTGAAAATCATTTAGCATGGAAACAGACCTTTTGGTACAAATCATTCATGCCGACCAAGTTTCTCAAACTAAACTAGTGCCACTTGCCTGTGTTTGGCCCCTATCCCTCAATCATGTGTATGTCCAATGTTGTTTAAATTTTGTAACTGTGCCTGTATCTACCACTTCCTCTGGCAGTACATTCTACATATGACCCTCAAGTCCCTTTTAAATCTTTCTCCTCTCACCTTTTGAATTCCCCCACTCTTGTTAGATTATAAAGACCAAGTTGCGTTTTAAATCACCCGTGGTGAAATTTCTTGCTACTGTAATAGCATGAGCTAATCACGTCACTTATGCAGGCGATCATCATACGTGTTTTCCTGTAAATATCAATGTCAATGTGGTCTGTAAATATCCCTACAGAAATCCTCAAATAGCAGAAACAATGTTGTCAGTCATTTTCTGGAATGAATATGGCTTTTTAACCACATGTTGAGACTCTCCTCTTCCCAAACCCATGGAAATTGACCATCAATGATTAGTGAGGAAATGACTGTGAGTAGGACACTGGAGGGTTCCCAGGCGGAAGATGAGGCGCTCTTCCTCCAACCGTTGTGTTGTTATGTTCTGGCGATGGAGGAGTCCAAAGATCTGCATGTCTTCGGTGGAGTGGGTGGGAGAGTTAAAGTGTTGAGCCACGGGGTGGTTGGGTTGGTTGGTCCGGGTGTCCCAGAGGTGTTCCTTGAAGCATTCTGCAAGCAGGCGGCCTGTCTCCCCAATATAGAGGAGGCCACATCGGGTGCAGCGGATGCAATAGATGATGTGTGTGGAGGTGCAGGTGAATTTGTGGCGGATATGGAAGGATCCCTTGGGGCCTTGGAGAGAAGTAAGGGAGGAGGTGTGGGCGCAAGTTTTACATTTCCTGCAGTTGCAGGGGAAGGTGCCGGGAGTGGAGGTTGGGTTGGTGGGGGGTGTGGACCTGACGAGGGAGTCACGAAGGGAGTGGTCTTTGCGGAACGCTGATAGGGGAGGGGAGGGAAATATATCCCTGGTGGTGGGGTCCGTTTGGAGTTGGCGGAAATGACGGCGGATGATACGCTGTATACGGAGGTTGGTGGGGTGGTAGGTGAGAACCAGTGGGGTTTTGTCTTGGTGGCGGTTGGAGGGGCGGGGCTCAAGGGCAGAGGAGCGGGAAGTGGAGGAGATGTGGTGGAGTGCATCGTCGATCACGTCTGGGGGGAATCTGCGGTCCTTGAAGAAGGAGGCCATCTGGGCTGGTATTGGAACTGGTCCTCCTGGGAGCAGATGCGGCGGAGACGAAGAAATTGGGAATATGGGATGGAGTTTTTACAGGGGGCAGGGTGGGAGGAGGTGTAGTCCAGGTAGCTGTGGGAGTCAGTCGGTTTATAGTAGATGTCTGTGTTGAGTTGGTCGCCCGAGATAGAAATGGAAAGGTCTAGGAAGGGGAGGGAGGAGTCTGAGACAGTCCAGGTGAATTTGAGGTCGGGATGGAAGGTGTTAACCTACTGTTAGTTCTTGGATTATGCCACTCTCCAGTGATGGGTCACTGAAAAAACGCAACTTCCAGCTTAGGAGCAAAGGGTGGCGCAGTGGTTAGCACTGCTGCCTCACAGCACCAGAGACCTGGGTTCAATTCCCGACTCAGGCGACTGACTGTGTGGAGTTTGCACATTCTCCCGTGTCTGCGTGGGTTTCCTCCGGGTGCTCCGGTTTCCTCCCACAGTCCAAAGATGTGCGGATCAGGTGAATTGGCCATGCTAAATTGCCCGTAGTGTTAGGTAAGGGGTATATGTATGGGTGGGTTGCGGGTCGGTGTGGACTTGTTGGGCCGACGGGCCTGTTTCCACACTGTAAGTAATCTAATCAGTTTATGTGAATTAAAGCTGAAAGAGAAAATAAAATGTTTGAAAGTATGACTTTCTCTGTACATACAACAATGTGCTTCTGTGAAAGTATAGTCTTTGTTGCTTTTTTATTCAAGGTTGTTTGAGTTTTGAACCATTAAAAGAAAAAAACAAGGAAAATTTTCTGATTTAAAGCTGTCTTGGGCATCCATTATCACAAAGGTGATTCCTTAAACCAACACTCCCCATCCAGGGACTGATAATTGTAGGGAAACTGTAGACCCAGAATTGCAAGTGACAATTTTCAATACCATAGTTTTAATGATGGGCAAATTGTTAGCCTCAGTATAACATAATTGTGTTCAAGAGCTCTTTCGGTGCTGTGCATCAAGAAATTAGTCCCAGACCATGTGTATAATTACAAAGAAACTTAGAATTTTTATAGCCTTGTATGTGACAAATGATGGCTTCTATCTTGATATAATCAGCATTGGCATGTCAAAAGAATTGGTGAGGTGATAATTCAAGTTTTTCTGTTGTTATAAACCACTGAGAGAATTAATGATCTTTCGCAGCATTGCCCATTTAAGCTCTGTATCCTAAAATCCTAGCCTCTTTCGATTCAGATAGAAATTACACAAATATATCAACTAACTAAGAATGCCTTTCTTGTAAACCCAGCAAGTGATAGATACTGCAACCTGCCTCCCGCCATCCTGAGGAAATCCAATGATCACTGTTTAACACTGTAATGTGGAAATAGAATTCTTTAATACCATATATTTTCTATTGCAACAAACAATGTCAAATTCAAAGACTGAAACATTCTACAGCTTAAAGTATCTAATGCTAATATCAAATAACAGAACGTGAGATAGATGCTAAAGGAAAATTCTTATATTTTTATTACTTTTCACTGCCTACTTTATCTACAGTCTCAAGGCAGCACCTTCTTACCTCAGCACGCACACGCACGCATACACACACACACACCACACACACACACTGCACACATACACAAATGCACTCATGCACAGACACACGTGGGCAGACATAATATTTAAAATCTGATTGAAGATTTGTAGCTTGGGTATCCGTTGTTGTGGTTCTGCTCGCCGAGCTGGAAGTTTTTGCTGCAAACGTTTCGTTCCCTGGCTAGGGAACATCATCAGTGCTGTTGGAGCCTCGTGTGAAGCGCTGCTTTGATGTTTCTTCCGGTATTTATATTGGTTTGTTCTTGCCGCTTCCGGGTGTCAGTTTCAGCTGCAGTGATTTGTATGTGGGGTCCAGGTCGATGTGTCTGTTGATGGATGTTCTTGCCGTTTCCGGGTGTCAGTTTCAGCTGTAGTGGTTTGTATATGGTGTCCAGGTCAATGTGTCTGTTGATGGAGTTTGGGGATGAATGCCATGCTTCTAGGAATTCTCTGGCTGTTCTCTGTCTGGCTTGTCCTATGATAGTGGTGTTTTCCCAGTCAAAGTCCCATTCCTAGACGTGTTAGTAGAGAGAACACCCAACGGAGAATTCACCACAAGGGTACACAGGAAACCAACACACACAGACCAAGTCTTAAACTATGAAAGTAACCACCCCAACACACACAAACGAAGCTGCATCAGGACACTATTCAAAAGGGCCACAACACACTGCAGTACACCAGAACTGCGAAAAGAGGAAGAGGAACATCTATACAAGGTATTCGACAAAAACGGATACCCACGCAACTTTATCACCAGATGCCGAAGGGATAGACCGAGGAACGAGGACATGCCACAACCAAAAGGACTAGCCACTCTACCATACGTCAGGAGCGTCTCAGAACTGACAGCCAGACTACTGCGACCCTTAGGACTCATAACATCCACGCTCAGACAACAACTCACTAGAACAAAGGACCCAATACCCAGCATGAGCCAAACTAACGTAGTTTACAAAATACCATGCAAGGACTGCACAAAACACTATATAGGACAAACAGGAAGACAGCTAACAATCTGCATCCATGAACATCAGCTAGCCACAAAACGACACGACCAGCTATCTCTAGTAGCTATACACTCAGACAACCAGCAACATGAATTTGACTGGGAAAACACCACTATCATAGGACAAGCCAGACAGAGAACAGCCAGAGAATTCCTAGAAGCATGGCATTCATCCCCAAACTCCATCAACAGACACATTGACCTGGACACCATATACAAACCACTACAGCTGAAACTGACACCCGGAAATGGCAAGAACATCCATCAACAGACACATCGACCTGGACCCCCACATACAAATCACTGCAGCTGAAACTGACACCCGGAAGCGGCAAGAACAAACCAATATAAATACCGGAAGAAACATCAAAGCAGCGCTTCACACGAGGCTCCAACAGCACTGATGATGTTCCCTAGCCAGGAACGAAACGTTTGCAGCAAAAACTTCCAGCTCGGCGAGCAGAACCACAACAGACATAATATTTTCATTTCGAGAGCTCTCTGGAGGAGATTGCTTATTTGGTATCAACTCATATCAAATTATATGGAATTTTGTAGCATGGCCTGGTCCTCTGTATCTGGCTCCATTTCCATTAAATCTGATTGGACCTTTTTATTGGCACAGGTGGAAATGGATGTTAATGGACCAATAGGCTTAGTTTCCAACAAGGCAGGTTCATTTTCGATATTTGTCAAAGAAGAAAGAGTATTCCATCGATGCATTTTTGTCTTAACATGTTTCTTTTCATTACAACGCATACGATCTCCATGTTTGTTTGAATGACGCTGCAATTGAACAGCTTTTACATCATATACGTCATCAGATGCAAAATGTCTTTTTCCTGTGGTTGTGTATTTTATTTCTTCTGGTTTACCTTTGATGCATTCAACAGATTTGATGTCCAGTCCTGTGCCAAAAAGACTTGGACTTATCTGCACATTTTGTTTTGCTTCAATCCCCTTAATTTTAGCAGACTCCAATCCTACCAAGAAAACAAAAGAAAATATTTAATTTGTTGACATATTGTTTATCCTTTCTCCAAACATCAAACAACAGTGACTAGTTAACAGAGCAGTTTAATTTTCATCTACATGACTCTTAGCATATACATGTAATCACTGGCTTCTATTGTTAATTGATTTTCAACCTGTATTGAAATAAGTTCTTGAATATACCAATAGAGCTATACAAAGAAGAACTGCCCTATCTTAAATAAAATGAATTGAATAATGGATAAGGAGCAAAACCTCAAGTTTCTATCTTCCTTTCTATTTTATGATCAGCGTATCAAATGTATTTTTTGTACTAGAGTTGCCCCTTGAAATGATTTATTCCAGTGATTCTAGGGGCACATTAGGGTGAATTTTTATAAGTGGATTTTTCAATGGAACAAGGATTCATTGGTTAAATGCTTGTGCCCTTGCCAGTATTGTGCCTCAATGGGAAGATATACCAAAATCACAAATGTACTCTTGTTCTGCAACCATACCTAGAATATCATGCTGCTAAATGTCCACTATCCTGACAATAGTTACAACACTATCTTCCTACATAGTCTACAGGTTCAGCTCTCTTTGAGACAGTGGACTGAACTAGGGTTTGGCTGCTTGGCAACAAGGAATGTTACACGGTTAATGACAATTTCAGCTGCTCAACAACATGTCATTTTTTTTTCAATGAAAGCTATGTTGCAGTTAGGAGCCAACCACTAATGTCACAAGGAAATGGCACTTCTGCTTGCTCTGCTTAGGTTCAACAAGTCAAGCTTTGCTAGAATGTTGCTGTGATTCATGATGGCCGACTCCCTCCTTCACAATTTGGACAGTTGTAGATCTAGGAGTTGTAGATGCTGGAGATCAGAGTCGAGGATGTAGTGCTGGAAAAGTACAGCACATCAGGCAGCATCCGAGGAGCAGGAGAATCGATGTTTTGGGCATAAGCCCTCCATCATGTGCCCAGGTCCTGATGGACTTTATTCAAGAATATTAAAAGAAATGACTAGTCAGAGTGCGATAAAGGAAAATGTAAAATAACCATTTGTAAGTAACTTCCATCTATCAGATCTTTAAAATTAAAATTAATACATCCCGGCATCATGTTTGAATACATTAGTGTCTCTAATTTGGATGTTCGTAATTCGGGGACCTCCCTTCCACCCCACCCCCCAACACACAGTGAGATAGTTGTTGCCTTAGTTTTAATTATCTATATTTCCTGAGATTCAGGAAAAATTCTATTAAACTGGAATACAGTTAATTGTAATTTCTTTACTCAAAATGGGAGGAGAGCAGGAAGCAGGGAATAACAGGCTTAACATCAGGGAAAATGTCAGAAGTTATAAAGAAGTTATAACAGGCCACTTGGATAAACTCTCAATAATCAGGTAGCATCAACGTGGTTTTGTGAATGGGAAATCACATTTAACCAATCTATTAGAGTTCTTTGAGGAAGGAACATGTCCCATGGATAAAAGGGAACTGATGAATGTATTGTATTTCGATTTCCAGAAGGATAAGTGTCTGTCAAAACCACAGCTCAGAATATCAACAATACTGGGGACATTTTTAGTCCTTAATTCTCGAAAAAATTTATTCTCCACTGTTTCCTTATCCTTATACTCCCATCACCTTACAAAAAAGTAAAAGAGCCTTTACTTTAATTGTTTCTGTACCTGCATGATAACTTTCTGAGTTCCATGCACCAGTACACCCAAGTCTCTGTATACACGAATATTCAAACATTTTACAGATTTACTTTGCCATTCTTACTATGAAAGTGAATAATTTCTCATCCACACGGAATCACAGAATTATCATAGTACAGATGGATACCCAATTGGCCCATTGAGTCTGCACTGGATGTCTGAGCGTTTTTATCCTAGTGTCAGACTCCTGCCTATTCTCCACAATGCCGCACATTTGTTTTCAATTTAAATAATTGTTCAATGCCCTCTCGAACGTTTTAATTCACCTTCCCTCCATCACACTTCCAGGCAGTGCATTCCAGATCCTAACTATGTGCTGCATGAATTTCATTTTTCTCACTTTTTGCTTTTTTTGCAAAATGCCTTGAAGGTGTACCCTCTGGTTCTCAATCCCTTTAAGAGCAGGCACAAGTTTCTCCCTGTCTATTCTGTGCACACCACTCACAATTTCCAAAACTTCTATCAAATCTCCCAACAGCCTTCTCCTCTCCAGCAAAACAGTCTCAACCTCTCGGATCTATCTTCACAGCTGAAATTTCTCATCATTGAAACTATTCTCATAGGCCTTTCTGTACTCTGTCCAATGCATTCATATCCTTCTAAAAGTGTGGCACCCAGAACTGTATGCCATCCTCCAAATGAGATATAACCAGTATCCTGTATAGGTTCAGAATAGCCTCCCTGCTCTTGACCCCTATATCCGTATTAATGAAGACCCGATTACTGCATACTTCATAAACAGCTCTTTCTACTTGTCATGGCTCCATTAATGAATTATGCAGACAAACAACTGGTTCTTTCTGCTCCTGCAGACATTAAAAATCGTATCTCTTATAGAATCACAGTCATAGAGATGTACAGCAAGGAAACAAACCTTTGGTCCAACTCGTCCATGCCGACCAGATATCCCAACCCAATCTTTCCACTACTTCCTCTGGCAATTCATTCCATACATGTACCACCCTCTGCGTGAAAAAGTTGTCCCTTAGGTCTCTTTTATATCTTTCCCCTCTCATCCTAAACCTATGCCCTCTAGTTCTGGACTCCCCCACCAGCGAAAAAACTTTGTCTATTTATCCGATTATGCCTCTCATGATTTTGTAAACCTCTATAAATTAACTCCTCAGCCTCCGCTGCTCCAGGGAAAACAGCCCCAGCCTATTCAGCCTCTCCCTATAGCTCAAAATCTCCAACCCTGGCAACATTCTTGTAAATCATTTCTGAACCCTTTCAACTTTCCGATAGGAAGGAGATCTTATATTGTCTGCCCATTTCTTTCCTACCAAACTGCACCACCCACACCTTTCTACATTGAATTTATCTGCCCTAAATGCCCACGTCACTAAGTTGTCAATGTTTTCTGAACTGTCTTCTTACATCTATAATTCTTCTGAATTTTGTAACATCTGCAAGCTTTGAAAATATCTCCTGCAAAAAAAATCCCCAGTGTCAACCAAAGGGGAGCACTATTGTAAACCTCACTCTAGATGAAAATCTGTTTCCTGTCACTCAATCAAGAATAAAATGGACAGCAGTAATCACATCCTCAAGAAGCTTTAATAAATTAATTAAACCATTTCCTTTTCATAAAACCATGTTGGTGCTGTCTTATCCTTTTATATTGTTCTAAATGCATTATTATGACTTCCTTAATGATAGTTTCCAACATTTTCCCAGCAACTGTTGTCAAGATAACTACCCTGTTCTCCCTCTCCCTTCTTTCTTGAAGAGCAATGTTACATTTGCCTACTTCTAATATGCTGGACTGGTGTTTTTAAAATGGAATTTTGCAAAATCATACCTTTTGCACCCACTATCTCTATAGCTACCTCTTTTGAAATCCCAGGATGTAGATCAAGAGAGTTTAGGATTTGTTAGCTTTTAGTCTCTTAAGTTTCTCTAATTCATTTCCTCCACTAATATTAATCACTTTTACATTCCTCACCCTTGTTAGCTCCTTGATTAATCAACAGTTCTCCTATGTATTTGTGTAGTCTACTGTGAAGATGGGTACAAATAATAATTTCTCCTGTCTCTTCCTCCAAGGGACCAACATCTATTTTAGCCACCCACTTCCTTTCTTCACAAATTTAAAAACTTTTCAGATTTTCTTTTAAATTCCTGGTTAGTTCATTCTCCTGTTCTTTTTACACTTCTCGCCTGGCTTTTGATCACCCAGTTTTTTTTCTAAACACTCCCAACTCTCAGCCTTTCAACTATTCTTTACAACCTTATAACCTTATCCCATTCACTGATCAACTACTACCATTGGTCTCCTTTTTACTATCAATGAGTTGGACTGGGGTGTACAAAGTTAAAAATCACACAACACCAGGTTATAGTCCAACAGGTTTAATTGGATGCACTAGCTTTCGGAGCGACCCTCCTTCATCAGGTGGTTGTGATGAACCATCTGATGAAGGAGCAGCGTTCCAAAAGCTAGTGCTTCCAAATAAACCTGTTAGACTTTAACACACTGTTGTGTGATTTTTAACTTTTACTATCAACTCTCTTTTCAAAGACATTACTGAATCTTCCTCCACCACCACCAACTGCATATTAAGGTTTTCCATGTTCTCTTCTGTTACTTCACCAGTCATTTTAAATTTTTTTTTGTATCTGCCCTGTCTAGATCGCTCTTCCTTTCAACATCACTTCTTGAAGGTGAACAGTCTCACTTGTACAACCCTGCTGATCAAATTTGAATCCCTTATACCTGCGACCAATCTTATAAATCTTTCCTGCACCCGTTATCTCTTGAAAGACATAATTACATCTATTTCCACCACACCTTCAGGTAACACGTTCTGTATCGAACACACTCACCATATAAAAATATTAAATCCATTACATGTCATCTGCCACATGTCTGTCCATTTCACAGCCATTTCATATCCTCTTAAAGCTTACACTGAAGTCTAAAATTTATCAAGAAAAACAGTGATCCTATTTTTTAACCATGGGAAACAGCAGTGATCACTTTCTCCCTCCAGTCCAAAAAGTGTAATTACTGCTACCCATTTAGAGTCCCTCAGACATTTCATTTTTATGTATTCCAAGGTTTTCAAATTTGACAGCAAACCTACTTTGGGATACCTTATCAAACCTGAAAATGTGTTGCTGGAAAAGCGCAGCAGGTCAGGCAGCATCCAAGGAACAGGAAATTCGACGTTTCGGACATAAGCCCTTCATCAGGGATCAGGATACCTTATCAAACACTTTATATACATTACATTAACTGCATTACCCTCAACAATCCTCTTTATTCCCTCTTATACAAGTTATGTAAAAATTATCTGCCTTTAAACATACTGAATAGGCTGGGGCTATTTTCTCTGGAGCATTAGAAACTAAGGGTGATGTTATCAAAGTTTATAAAATCATGGTGGGCATGGATAGGTAAACAGACAAGAATTTTCCCCAGGGTTGTAGAGTCCAAACTGGAGGGCAGAGGCTTAAGGTGAGAGGGGAAAGACGTAAAAGGGACCTACTGGGCAATTTTGTCATGCAGAGAGTGGTGTGTGTATGGAATAAGCTGCCAGAGGAAGTGCTGGTACAATTGTAAGGCATTTGGATTGGTATATGAATAAAAAGGGTTTAGAGGGATATGGGCCAAGTGCTGGCAAATGGGACTAAATTAATTTAGGATAGCTGGTTGGCATGGACAAGTTGGACTGAACAGTCTGTTTCCGTGCTGTATTTCTCTATGCTCTAAATTGATGCTTGCTTTACATAACTCACACTTATCCTAGTACTGTTAATTCTGAGCCAGATTATCATTTCAAAAAACTTTCCCACCACCAAAGTCAAACTGGCTCTCCATTAGGGAACATTGTTCTTATCCCTTTTTGTGATGATCAAGGGCTGTTCTGGATTTTGGTTTTGGAAACTAAGCAGGGCAGATTCAAGAAGTATCAGCAGGAAAGTACTTCCATAATAGTGACCACGATTTCACTAAACTGGTCTGGAAAATGATCAAAGGCATACCAAGGGTAAAAAGTTTTAATTTGGAGAAAAATTTTTTAGTGAATTCTTCTATTTTTAGTGAAGTATAATTTTCTTGAATTGTTTTATCTGTTTATTTCTTTAGAAACTGAATGACTTTACCAGGGATTAATTGTCTCGAGATTAAAAGCTTTGTAATTCTCAGATATGTCAATTACTTAAAATTGACTTTTTCAAATGAGCTCAACAATGGGACTAAATTGAATTTTTTCTGAAGATGCAATTTTTAACTTGTGGGGATGGCAATAATTTCATCATTGCCTGTTTAATTCAGATTCTTCACATCACTGGAACTCAGTACCTGTTCCTCAGGTGTCATCACTAGTCAGGTATATAAAGGTGCATTGGTAACATGTAATAAGTGAATTAAAATAAACACAGAATATATTTTAATTATTCATCATTCTTAAGTATGTTTGAAAATGTGTTCAAATATATTTTGGATTTCATTTAATTTGTTGTATGGGGTAAATGGAAGCAAGTGGAAACCTGATTGTCATCTGTCAGACCTACCTGCTTCAGTTTCACTGAATTTGATGTCACCTGAACCTTCCAGATGAGTAACCTTTTCAGCTGCATCGAAAAATTCGTCAGGGGGAGGAGCCAGAATCGGGATAGTGAGGACCTCACTGTATAAGTCCCCATCAATAGCAGGTGGTAACTCAGTGAGCAGGCCATGACTTGTCAAATTCCAAGACTTGTCTCCTTCTGCATAACTGTCGTCCTCGTTCCTGGGGCACTGGTTGCAAACTTCTGCAGTGCATGGGTTCTCACTTTGGCTGAGGTCAGGAATAGAGCAAACAACCTTTGTAAAACGCGCAAAGCATTTAGAAAGGGTCGGAGTAGAGGCTAAGGAGTCTGCTGAAGGTTGTTCAAAACTGTCTTTCAATTCCATGGTGCAGTGCTTCTTTGTAACTGGCTCACCATCACTCTCTTCAGTGTTAGAATCTTTGTCATCATCTTCAGAAATCTCACCATGTGAGTGTGGAGCTGAAGTCTCCATTTGCAGTTCGTCCATAGAGTCAGCAGAACAGCTTCTATCACAAAAGTCTCCTCCCTGACTTGTTGCTTCATCATTCAGATCAGACACATCCCCTGTGCTGCAACTGGTCTCTTCCTGGATATTCTCCCGTAAGCAGTCACTGTCTGTAGCCTCACTTTCCGAGTTCTCAATGTCCTCATTTTCTTCAGTCAGAGGCCCTATGAATCCATTTCTCAATTTGTGGTTATCTATAGATTGAATGTCTGATGATGACTCTGAATCACTTAATCCTTGGGCTTCGTCACCTGCACAGTAAAAAAGTTACATCTAAGATCAGATGAAGGAACCATCTAATATTTTGTTAAAAACTGAATTCTGCCATCTTAAAATGCCCTCCTGGAAATTAGGAATGGGCAATAACTGACATCCCATTAATGAATTACAAAAAATTATAAAAACTTCAATGATTAACTTCTATGCTCTTCCTTTCTGTTTAAGTTATTTATTTTGCTTGAAAATGTTTGTTTGGATAAGTTTCTTCACAAAAACAGGATATTCCTGTCTGCAAGGAGTTAGTTGAAGGAAATACCTGGGGTGGAGCCTTTAACTGTTAAAGTTTCAATATTGAAGTCATACCAATTGTACGTGTTCATTCAGCTTCAGGACACCACTCAAATACAGTGCCAGGCTATTATTCATGATTTAAAAGGAAAAGTAGTAACTTTTACAGTAAGTAAAATTTGATATCCTATTTCTTGATCAATATTTCTGATTGAGACATTCCTTGAATAAGCTTTCAACACTTTCTTGATCCTACGGATACATATGATAAAATGTAAGTTCCTACATTCTGGAATTTTAACAAGACCTATCAGCAACTGAAACTCACCTAACTGGCATAAAGTCAGAGTGAGCAATGCCATTGGAAAATGTGAGTTGTGTCTCAACTGTGATTCACTCATCTCTCTCAGATCACTGCTACTGATATCATTCTGAGAGGGAAACGTGTTTAAACTGACATGAGTTTATTTTCTATCATAACTTCATTGCAAAGAGTCACTGTCTGAAAGTGATGCCAATAATCACAAACCTCGCTAGTGTACCACAGAACTGATCAGTCTAATGGAAGGATTGTCTTGGACATGAAAATTGTTACCATCCCTTAGGTACAACACCCAGAGGAGCTGAACAGTCTGTTAACCTCGATTTCTAATAATCTGCTCACATCTCAAAGGGTCTGAGAGAAGAGTCCTCCTGTCCTTTACACTGTGTTTTTTCATACATTAATTCATGTGATGAGGGCATTGCTGGATGACCAACATTTATTGCCCATCCCCAATTGCCCTTGAGAGGATGGTGGGTGAGCTGCCTATTATCTTTACTGACTGTGTGGATGATATGTCATAGCAGGAAATGTACACTGAGAAAAGGAACTGAGCCTTTACATCCAGGAAATTGACTGAACGGAAAGCGAAGAGAAGAGGTAGGGCTTTATGACTATGTAAGCCCATACTACTTGGGGACAGATGTGAGTCACTTGGACAATAAAATCTTCTCTGCCAATCAATACAACCATAATTAATCTATTTGTGCTTTAAATTCCATTTCCCCACTTCCATGTGATAACCTTTCATTCTCCTGCTTAACAAATATTTATAAGGCAAAATACTTTTGCCTTAAAAAGGATTTAATGACCGCAGCCCCCAACAACCATCTGAAAGAAAAACACTCCTGAAGATTAGATTACTTATAGTGTGGAAACAGGCCCTTTGGCCCAACAACGACCCGCCAAAGCGCAAACCCACCCATACCCCTACATTTACCCGTTACCTAACACTACGGGCAATTTAGCATGGCCAATTCACCTGACCCGCACATCTTTGGACTGTGGGAGGAAACCAAAGCACCCGGAGGAAACCCACGCAGACACGGGGAGAACGTGCAAACTCCACACATTCAGTCGCCTGAGTCGGGAATTGAACCCGGGTCTCAGGCGCTGTGAGACAGCAGTGCTAACCACTGTGCCACCGTGCCACCCACTCATCTCTGCTCTAAAAGATTGTATTCTTTTAAAAACTGTGACCTCTAATTTTTGATTCACCCACAAGAGGACAGGCCATATCCATTTCCAACTTGTCAAGGATTGCACTTCTAAACTCCAAAGGAAACAAGGCAGTCTGCCCAACCTTTTCTCATAAGACAACTTGCACATTCCAGGTATCAATCTCAGAAAGCTCCTCTGAACTGTTTTAAAAACATTTATGGTCTTCCTTAATTGAGAAGACCAAAACTACATGAAATATTAGAGCTGTACTGTCATCAATTCCCTGGATAATTGAAGCAAAATACCTTTATGTTTACATTCCATTAGCCTTCGTAATTATGTGCTGCACATGCAAACTAACATTTTGTGAATCATGCACTATCACATATAGATATCTCTGCTCCTTGAAATGGTGCAGTTGTTCTTACTTTAAGTAATACTCTGCTTTATTTTTATTCTGCTTGCAAACTAAATAATTTTTCCACATTATACTACATTGGCCTAACTTTTGGGCAGGGGAAAAACAATGACCGCAGATGCTGGAAACCAGATTCTAGATTAGAGTGGTGCTGGAAAAGCGCAGCAGTTCAGGCGGCATCTGAGGAGCAGGAAAATCGATGTTTCGAGCAAAAGCCCTTCATCAGGCTTTTGCTCGAAACGTCGATTTTCCTGCTCCTCGGATGCTGCCTGAACTGCTGTGATTTTCCAGCACCACTCCAATCTAGAATCTAATTTTTGGGCGCTCATTCAATTGATTGACACCCATCTGAAAGCTCCTTATGTCCTCTTCACAACATACTTCCTCGCCCATCTTTGAGTCATCTGCAAGTTTAGCTGCCATGGCTTTCCTCCCCATATCTAAATCATTGTTATAAATGCTGAGGCCCCAACACAGATTCTTCTGGGACTCATCATCCTGCCAATCAGAAAGAGAGCGTTTTCAAACACATTCTCTCTTTCTGTCAGCCAGTCAATCTTCTAGATATTTTTAATTAACCTGCTCAGTGATGTTATTACACATCTCTGGAGCAGATGTGACTTGAACCCAGCCAATCTTCTATCAATTCAAATATGTTAATATTTGGGTCCTATTTGGTGCAATAATCTTTTATGTGGCACATCAAATCCCACTGAAAACCCAAGTATAGTATCTCTACAGGTTCCATTATCCAAAGCATAGGCTAACACTTCAAAGATTGACATAAATTGATTAAGCACGATTTCCCTTTCACAGAATAATGCTGATTCTTCCCAAATAGCTAGAGTTGCGTCCAGCTATAAGCTCCTCAATAATGATTCTAACACCTCCCCTGTGACAAGTCAATTGTTTCCTCTTTCCCTCCCTTCTTGAATAATGACATAACATTTGCTACACTTCAGTCCAATAGAACTGTAGCTTTAGGGTACAGGACCTTGAGTGTAGGGAGGTTAGGAATAATGCAGCGATCTCTAAGGAGGGTGCCTGTAACCAGAAAGGTGGATTGAAGTGTGTATACTTCAATGCCAGAAGTATAAGGAATAAGGTAGGTGAACTTGCAGCGTGGGTTGGTACCTGGGACTTCGATGTTGTGGCCATTACAGAGACGTGGGTAGAACAGGGACAAGAATGGCTGTTGCACGTTCCAGGGTTCAAATGTTTTAGTAGGATCAGACATGGGGGTAAAAAAGGGGGAGGCGTGGCATTACTTGTCAAAGACAGTATCACAGCAGTGGAATGGACGATGGAAGAGGACTTGCCATCTGAGGTAGTTTGGGCTGAGGTTAGAAATAGGAAAGGTGAGGTCACCCTGTTAGGTGTTTTCTACAGGCCTCCTAATAGTCCTAGAGAAGTAGAGGATAATATTGCGAGGATGATTCAGGAAAAGAGTGAAGGTAGCAGGGTGGTTGTTATGGGGGACTTTAACTTCCCAGATATTGACTGGGAGAGCTATAGCTCGAGTTCATTAGATGGGTCGGTGTTTGTACAATGTGTGCAGGAGGGTTTCCTGACACAATATGTCGACAGGCCAACAAGAGGGGAGGCTATATTGGATTTGGTTCTAGGTAATGAACCAGGCCAGGTGTTAGACTTGGAGGTAGGTGAGCACTTCGGGGACAGTGACCACAACTCGGTGACTTTTACTTTAGTGATGGAGAGGGATAATCGTGTGCCGCAGGGCAAGAGCTATAGCTGGGGGCAGGAAATTATGATGCAGTGAGGCATGACTTAGGATGTGTGGATTGGAAAAACAGGCTTCAAGAGAAGAACACTAATGAGATGTGGGGAGTGTTCAAGGAGCAGCTACTGCGTGTCCTCGATAGGTATGTACCAGTCAGGCATGGTGTAAAGGGCCTTGTGAGGCAGCCGTGGTTTAGTAAGGAATTGGAGTCCCTTGTGAAAGGGAAGAAGGCGACATATGTAAAGATGAGGCGTGAAGGTTCAGTAGGGGCGATTGAGAGTTATAAGGTAGCCAGGAAGGAGCTAAAGAGGGAGCTAAGAGAAGCGAGAAGGGGACATGAAAAGTCTTTAGCTGGTAGGATTAGGGAAAACCCAAAGGCTTTCTATAGGTATGTCAAGAATAAAAGGATGACTAGGGTAGGTATCGGTCCAGTCAAGGATAGTAGTGGGAAGTTGTGTGTGGAGGCGGAGGAGATTGGAGAGACATTAAATCAGTACTTTTCATCAGTATTCACTCAGGAACAGGACACTGTTGCTGATGTGAATATGGAATCACAAATAATTAGAATGGATGCCCTGGAAATATGCAGGGAAGAGGTTTTGGGAATATTGGAAAGGATGAATATAGATAAGTCTCCTGGGCCTGATGGCATTTACCCCAGGATCCTATGGGAAGCTAGGGAGGAGATAGCAGAGCCATTGGCCTGGATTTTTATGTCGTCGTTGTCAACAGGAATAGTACCAGAGGACTGGAGGATAGCGAATGTGGTCCCATTGTTCAAGAAAGGGAGTAGGGATAGCCCTAGCAACTATAGGCCAGTGAGTCTGACTTCAGTGGTGGGCAAAGTCTTAGAGAGAATGGTAAGGATAAGATTTATGAACATCTGGGTAGGAATAACGTGATCAGGGATAGCCAGCATGGTTTTGTGAAGGGCAGGTCGTGCCTCACAAACCTTATTGAGTTCTTTGAGAAGGTGACCAAGGAAGTGGATGAGGGTAAAGCAGTAGATGTTGTGTATATGGATTTTAGTAAGGCGTTCGATAAGGTTCCCCATGGTAGGCTAATGCTAAACTTCGGAGGTATGGCATTGAGGATACATTAGAGGTTTGGATTAGGAATTGGCTGGCTGGAAGGAGACAGAGGGTAGTAGTTGATGGATTATGTTCATCTTGGAGCGCAGTTACTAGCGGTGTACCACAAGGATCTGTTTTGGGACCATTGCTTTTTGTTATCTTTATAAATGATCTAGAGGAAGGACTTGAAAGCTGGGTAAGCAAGTTTGCGGATGACACAAAAGTCGGTGGAGTTGTGGATAGTGAGGAAGGAAGTGGTAGGTTACAGCGGGATATAGATAAGTTGCAGAGCTGGGCGGAAATGTGGCAAATGGAATTCAATGTAGCTAAGTGCGAAGTCGTTCACTTTGGTAGGAATAACAAGATGATGGATTACTGGGCTAATGGTAGGCTACTTGGTAGTGTGGATGAGCAGAGGGATCTTGGTGTCCATGTACACAGATCTCTGAAAGTTGCCACCCAGGTAAATAGTGCTGTGAGGAAGGCATATGGTGTACTGGGCTTTATTGGCAGAGGAATTGAGTTCCGGAGTCCTGAGGTCATGTTGCAGTTGTATAAGACTCTGGTGCGGCCTCATCTGGAGTATTGTGTGCAGTTTTGGTCGCCATACTATAGGAAGGATGTGGAAGCTTTAGAACGAGTGCAGAGGAGGTTTACCAGGATGTTGCCTGGGAATGGTAGGAAAATCTTATGAGGAAAGGCTGAGGCACTTGGGGCTGTTCTCATTGGAGAAGAGAAGGTTTAGGGGGAGATCTGATAGAAGTGTATAAGATGATTAGGGGTTTAGATAGGGTAGATACTAAGTACCTTTTACCGCTAATGGAGTCAGGTGTTACTAGGGGACATAGCTTTAAATTAAGGGGTGGTAGGTATAGGACCGATGTTAGGGGTAGATTCTTCACACAGCGGGTTGTGAGTTCATGGAATGCCCTGCCCGTATCAGTGGTGAACTCTCCTTCTTTATGGTCATTTAAGCGGGCATTGGATAGGCATTTGGAAGTTATTGGGCTAGTATAGGTTAGGTAGGATTCGGTCGGCGCAACATCGAGGGCCGAAGGGCCTGTACTGCGCTGTATCCTTCTATGTTCTATGTTCTATAGAACCTTATCCAAATCTATGAAACTTTGGAAAATCAACATCAATGCTTCGACTTTCACATTGGTCCCTCTGTTTAAGGACCCAGGATGAAGTCCAAATGAGCCTGAAAGCCTGTCAGCCCAGAGGTCTACCTGTTGGCTTCATCACACTTCCCTCTTAATTGTAATTTCACCAGGTTTCTCTCTCCCTTTGATTTACAGCTATTACTAGAGTGTTTTTGTATTTTCTATAGTGAAGACAGAAGCAAATATTTGTTTAATTCAACTTCCATTCATTTATTATATATTAATTTCTCCCCATTCTCACTATCAGGAGGACCACTCACCTTACTTAATCTTTTCCTTTCTAAATACTAGTAAAAACACATTATCTGTTCTTCCTTTTCTCGTTAGCATCCTCTCATACTCTAATTTCTTTCCCTTGATTCATCTTTTTGTCATTCTGTGCCATTCCTTATCTTCTGTCCAATATCTGATCTGCTAATCATATTATACTTCTTCCTTAATCTCAGTACCTTCCTTAAATTCTTAAGTTGGCCATAGATGGTTTGTTCTTCCTTTGCAACTTCTTTTTTACAGTAGGAATATATTTACTCTTAAATATACTTATTTTGAAATATCCCTTAAATATCTAACCTTTACTTCTATATCAGTCTATTCCTGAACTTGGTGTCCCAGTTCATCTTAGGTGTGCAGTTTTCGAGCATACATAATTGCCCTTTTTAAATTATAAAATATTAGTCTCAGACCCACTCATCTCCCTTTAAAACTGGATAGGAGATTCAATCTACCTAGAGATGCCTTTTCTCTGTGGCCAATAATTAATCTTGTCACGTTGCACTACACTAAGTCTGGTACAACAGACCAAGATGCCAAGAGAAACCCCTTCCCTTTTTTCCAAATAGTAGACAGAATTATCTAAGCTTTCCCAAGTCTTAATGTTCAGCATCCAGTCAGTGAGAGAGTCTTCAAGTGTTACTTGAAACTGCAACTTTCACACAGGATGTAAAGGTTGCCACTTAATAAAAGCTGACATTAACCAAGGATTCAATCAGTATTCAGAACATCCTTGTCGGATTTGGAATGTTAACAAATGGCAGAGAAAACATAGTTCTGCCTGGGGGTAGTGACAATAGAAACAAAATTCACATTTGGAAGTTTGCTTTCAAAGATCAAAGAAAACTTACAGCCCAGGAACAGGCCCTTCGGCCCTCTAAGCCTGAGCCGATCCAAATCCACTGTCTAAATCTATCGCCCAATTCCTAAGCATCTATATCCCTCTGCTCCCCACCTACTCATACATCTGTCCAGATGCACCTTAAATTAATCTATCGTGCCTGTTTACTACCTCTGCATTCCAGGCATCTATCACTCTCTGTGTTTCTTGGGCAAAAGTATGGCAGGAATAAAACTGGGATTCTTATTTTAAAAAGAAACGACTAATGTATTACCTTCTTCAGTTGTCTGACTTTGATAGTTGCCAGGCCAGATGAATATGGAGTCTGTTGAGTTCACATATAGCCTATGATATCCAGCAATCAAATACACAAGGTCTTTAGCATGACGAGTTTCCAGTACCAACGTCAGAGACTGTAAATAAAAACAGAGTCAGTAATTAAACTTTTCCACTAACAGACCTAACCTGAAAATGATATCAGCTCACTCATTTTAAAGATTTTGCTCAGCATTAGCTTCCTTGAATTTGCTGGGTGCAGTGTCTTCCCTCATTTGTTTTCCTTCATCTATAGCATGAAAATGTTGTACAATGCTGAAATTGCGAGTTGATAAGTGAGGGCAACAGGGAATCTGAGATCTGGGCAAATACTGGATAAAACAATCTATTTCTTTAACCACGAAATTCAAGGATTGAGAAAGAAGCAGGGACAATAGAGCAGGCAGGTGAATGAGTCAAATTGGGCTCAGAAAGAGAAACAAAGAATAAGAAAAATTGTTTGGATACAGACAAAAAAAAGAGAGAAAGGAGAAGTGAAAGCAAATGTAAAACGTTGCAAATTTCTAACAACATTTATTACAATTAGGAATAATATCTGGGGTTTGATTTATTCCTCTTCTGAATGGGAGAGGTGGATTGTATTATGAAAACCTAAACTTCATCATTAAAAATGTCTTGGTGTTGTCAAGTACTAACTATTGCCAACTTCCCGAACGGAAACTTTGCATTTATATAGCATATTTCAGAGCCACTAGACATCACTTTACAAACACGGATTACTTTTCAGATACAGTCACTGTTCCAATGTAGGAGTGGGATGAGTTCAATTAATCATTAATATTTAAATGCAACAATTTCTTATAACTTTCAGGCAAACATGTCACAGAAAAATGGGGCGCATTCAAGAAGGAAATATGGAGAGTACAGGGCCACCGTGTTCCAATAAAAGAAGGGGTGGGACCATTAAATCCTGTGAGCACTGGATATCTAAGGATACACAGCAATGGATTTAGAGAATAAAGAGATACTTATGGCAAATATCCAGGACTGAAAACAGCTGAAATCCTAGAGGAGTGCTGAATGTTCAAGAGGGAACTTAAAATGGAGAATAGGAGACCAGAATTGGTGACATGAAGGGATACTAACAATTAAAATAGAAGGAAATCCTAAACTGGTTTACACTTAGAGTAAAAGAGTTGTGCCATTGGGACCACAGAGTAAGGCAGGGAGTCAGAGGATGTAGGTAGGATTCCAAAAGAATACTTTCAGACAGTACTCACTTGTGAAATGGACAATATGCATACAGAAATCAGGGAGAAGGTCTGTGATACAATTAAATAAATTATCATTGACAGAGAGAGCTCTGAGTGGTCTGGCTTAGAATTCGATAAACGTCCAGGGCTGGATGAAGTATATTCCAGGTTGGTGAGTGAGGCAAGGGGCGAAATCAGGGACATTGCAATAATTTTCTATACCTGTCTGGCCCAGGAGAAGAGTCAGAGGACTTGAGGACAGCCAATGTAGTACTGTTATTCAAAAAGGAACAAAGGATAAACCAGGAGCTAGAAGCCAGTCAGTCTAACCTCGTGCTGGAGAAATTGCTTGAATGATTCAGAGGAACAGAATTAATTTGTAATTGGAGAGGCAGGAATTATGACTCGAAGAGCCTGCCTTCCACTGATCTGCAGTGGCCTAGTCACTGCTGCCTTTGGAAATTACTCCGGTGTCAGCAGATTAGTGTCACTGGCATTCTGGGAAAACAGGCAAGATGGGCTGGCAGACAGGCAGAAATCCCACCTTTCCTTGGTAAATGTCCTTAGTACCTCCTCCCTTTCCTTCACTTCACTTTCTGGGCTTGATCAGATTGGCCTGGCCTGGCTGGAAATATGCAGAGACCTCCCTAGCTCAGGGCCGAGTTAAATTGCAGTCAGGTCTATTGATGTTGGGATCATGGACGTGCCAGTGCGGCTACGTACTAAAGCCATCTGCTGTCTGATTGACAGTGAGCAAAGGTAAGAGTCACCCGCAAGTAACTTCATTGCAAAACATTAGCAAACTGAGGATAGGAATAATTGCTGAACAAATGTTACTGCAGCACAGGTCACAGCAGCAAGGATTTGACCAGACAACACCCGTATCAGAAAATGTACTAAGTCCTTGTTCAAGCAAGCAGTTAGCATCAATAGCCTTTACCTTCACATCCACCAGGTAGATGTTCACCACGCTGATCTTCTCATACTCAAAGGTCAATTCCAACTTCTGGATGCTGTTGAAGTCTGTTAACTGGTTTATAATATTGAGTTTGCTGTTAACAACTTCGCTGATACCATATTTGGCTCCGACCAACAATGTGATAAATGATTCGCTGTCCTGCAGTTGAAGAAGTTGCATTTCATTAGAAACTTATTAAAGATGACAAAAAAGACTAGTTTAAAAAAATGAGCCAGTTTCTGTTTCTCCCTACGTACCAGAAGGGTTGCGTTAAAGGTTTTCCCTCCATATGCTCGAAGATCACTCAGTATGTTCAGGTAATTCAGCCGGACTTGTGCCGTGGATATCAGTTGCTTCAAACAGAATGAGTGTATTTTAATATACTGGCATGAAAAGTTATTTTAATGAAAAGATGTCCCCAACAGCGTTGCACATGTGGCAACATTGAACAAAAATGGTCAAAGACTTTCAATGGAAAATAATGGGAATCCCGCCTGGAATTTTCCAACGAGTGATTCAGTACAATGACAGAAAACACCTATCAGCAAATCAGGTTATGCATTGGCAGCAGGTGTGGCCCTGTGGTTACATCCTCTTTAAACTCAATCTTGCATGTTTATAAAGACCCTACAATAACTCTCTCCTTCAATGCATATACCATGATTTTCAGCATTTCCTTCCCAGACATAATTATAGTTCTAAATTTTCAGATGTCTGTTTAATTTGCCATCTTCACATGACTTCATTATTTAACAAATTAATCCAGTTGAGTTTATTACCATAAAACAACAAGGCACACTTCCTCTGATTTTAAAGAAATTAATGGAAAATCCATGTGATGAATACATTTTATCTTTTATCTTTGCTGCATGGATTTAAATAACTGCTTTACAAAAAAAAGAGTTTTAATATCAAATAATCGATGTATATTCATGAAGCTCAATTTATCAAAGATATTCTTTATATTGTGAACAATTGGTTTTCCTCCCTAAAATGTAATGTCCTGAACGTCTGCAGTTAACGCTGGGGATCACAAAGTGGCTGATAGATAATGATGAGCAATTTCAGGGGCTGATCAACTTTAATCTTTCATACACAAAAATATTGAAATGCTTAACTGGGCTAACAATATGAGAAGCTTTAATTAAAACTTATGACCTAATTATAAAATATGCAGCTTTGAAACTGCATTTCCCAAAAAAGCAATTTTATTTAAAGCACTCTTTACAAACAAGCTTCAACTTAATAGTGCTGGTTACAGTGGAATTTCCTACATCACTTCACAGCTGAGTAGGAGGATGTCTAAAGAGAGGCAGAAGCAGTGGAGGAAAATACACAACTGAAGTCTCTTATTGAGGAATACAGCAGCAGAAAAGGCAAACACATGATGAGGTTAAAAGGATATGGACTTGTAGGTCAAGGAGGAAAAGTTTCCTAGAGATGTATGAGACCATAGAGGGATTGTAAAAGTGTTATTCAAATGCAGTATATGGATAAAAAAATCGAAGGGTGCTTCAAGATAAAGGATAATTCTGCACTGGTGCTAAGATTAACTTGAAGCACTTAGGATGAGAGGCACTTTACAGGCACGCATTAATGATTGGCTGACTGATAGAGGAGGTGATAGTCTAGTGCTGTTATTGCTGTTTTGTTAATCCAGAGACCCAGATAATGCCCTGTGAACTGTTTGAATCCTGCCATGGAAAATGGTGAATTTTTTAATTCAATAAATATCTGGAATTAAAGAGTCTAGTGATGATCATAAATCTATTGCCAATTGTTGGGAAACCTTCATTAATGTTCTTCAGGGACAAAGTTGCCATCCTTTGATTGAGATGTGAGATATTCCACAAAGAGAATTAAACAAGATTCCATGGTAAGTACAGTAGTGGCCAATATTTACCACTCAGCCAACATTTTATCAAGGTACCTTGGTTAGTTATCGTGTTGTTGTTTGTGGGAGCCTGTCTAGTGGAAATTGTTTGCTAGGATTCCTGTCCTATAACAATGACAACATTTCAAAACAGGGTCACTTGGTCTGAAGTATTTGTGACTTCTTTTGTGAAAAAGAATATTGTTAGGTACACGTCTTTCATTCCTTTAAATAGGCCTCAATGACCTTGGGTTAAGGGATAAAAGTTCAGATTTTGCCCTTCAGATGATGGCCATTTACTCAGGCTGGATTTAAGGTGGAGACAAATGGAGAAAATAGCGAGTTTAAAAAGAATTGTGATCCTTGGACACAATGAAGCTTAATTTCAATACAGCGCAGAACAGGCCCTTCGGCCCTTGATGAAGCTTGATTACAAGAGGGGCAGACCAGTATGTGTCATCTGCCGGTTTTATAGGGTTTTTTTCTCTGGGTATGACAGGGCTTCATTGTGATGCCCTCTACAGTTGAATACAGCAACCATTCACGACCAGGTTCCCACATGAGGAAAGGCCACTTGGACATATCACCAAGGAATGAATAATGGCAGCAAAACCAAACACTCAGAATGAGCTAACAGCATCAGGAGATGGAAACATAGAAAGCAGCAAAAGTTTGTTTTCTCCTCCTTTAATACTTCACGAATACAGATTTGATCTGGAATGTCACTCAGACACATATTTAAGAGGCTTTAATAAGTAACAAATAAATATTTCACTGATTCTTAGAAGGCAAAGAACATTCACACTTTACACCGCCCTGCTTTAGCAACAGTATTAAAGTGTAAAGGGAAGTATTTTCCCTTCAATATAAAACTAGAAACTTTTGTACTTGGGATAATAACTTCTTCACATGTTCCTACATGTTTCAATGAAGTCACCTCTGACTCATCTAAACTCCTATACAGGTCCAGTTTAGTAAAGCCCCGCACCAATCACAATGCATTAATATCCTTCCATACATATGGTGATCAGTATTGTACACAGTGCAGTAAAAAGATTCCATAATCGTAATGTGTAAATAAATGATAATTATTTTGCTTGTTCTCTTAATTGAGAGCTATCGATTCTCTTGGACACAAGAAGAACACAAGTCTTTGAAATACTCCTGTGCTCTTGGATCAGTGGTTAGCACTGCTGCCTCACAGTGCCAGGGACCTGGAATCAATTCCAGTCTCGGGGCACTGTCCGTCTGGTGTTTGCATGTTCCCCCGTGTCTGCACGAGTTTCCTCCAGTTGACTCCCACAATCTAAAGATGTGCAGGTTAGGTACATTGGCCACGCTAAATTGACTATATTATTCAGGGATGTGTAGGTTAGGTGCATTAATCAGGTGTACACATAGAGTCGTGGATAGGGGAATGGGTCAGGATGGGTTACACTTCGGAGGGACAGTGTGGACTTGTTGGGCCAAATGGCCTGTTTCCACACTGGAGGGATTCTATTCTATGAAATCTCCGGAGAGCAGGAAGGGACCTTGGTTTAATGACTCATTCAACAGATGGCACCTTAAGCACTTCAGCATGCCCTCATTACTGCACTGCAACATCAACCAAGTTACTTGTTCTCAAGTCTCCAGAATTGGACCTGATCCACAATGTTTTGACCAAACGGCAAGTGCGCTACACATTGAGTCATGGCTTATGCAACAGCACACCTTTATAAAACAGCAAAACGACCAAGAAAGCTGTAAATCTGAAATAGATACCTGAAAAAGTTGGAAATATTCAGCAAGTCGGGCAGCATGATTGGAGGGAGGAAAACAGTTAACATGGGGAATGCTTTGTCAGAACTGAGAGCACTTTGGGATGTAACAGTATTTAAACAAGGCATAAAAAACCTCAAGGGTACGTGCAGAAAGAGCATCTGTGATTGCGTTGAAAGCAGTAAAGATTGATATTTTTAAAAAACTCACTTTTACCTTTGGATAGCCAGTTATAAAGAATTACCTTTTGTCCTGGTGCAATCAAGCTATGATTGTTCTTAAGGTGATAGTTAATGGCCTTTCTGATATCTTTCTCTTTCATGTTGTCAAGTACAGTTGATGAGACAAAATTCTCAATTCCCCAATCCCTGAAAATAATAAGGTTGCATTTAAAACTATTTCACCCCAATCATAGAATTGTACAGTACAGAAAAAGGCTATTTCACCCATTGTGTCTGTACTGACTCCCAGAAGAGCTATGATATTTGTGACATTGGAAACTATTCCTGCAAACCACTTACCATTCTGACTTGGAAATCTATTGCCATTTCTTCAATGTCACTGGGTCAAAATCCTGCAATTCCAACTCTAAGGGCATTGTGGGTCAATCGACAGTACGTGGACTGCAGCAGTTCAATATGGCAGCTCACCACCACCTTCTCAAGGGCAACAAGGGATGAGCAAGAAAAGCTGGGCCAGCCAGCATCACCCATGATTTATGAGTGATTTTGTTTTAAAATCCCATGTTCAATTAATTAATAGTTGCAGCTTATGCACAATGATGGCGGAGTTGGAACAAAGAACCCTACCTCATAGAGCCATCTGGTGATCTGAAGCTGCAACTACATTGTGACAGTTGCCATAGTGATTTCCAATACAGGGAGTGTCTGGTTTGCAAATGGGTTCCATTCTGGAGTTTGTTCACAAGTTGGTTTGTACACATGGCAGCACACAATACAGGACAATGGAAAGCAGCTATTCATAAGTACAGGAAATGTTTGGATATCTGGTCGTTAAAGTTATGAACATGTAATGGAACACATTCATAAGTACAGTCAGTTCTGCTATAACGCTATTGTTCTGTTCTCGTGCAAACCTGTGTTATAAGAAAATCACATAATAGCAGCACTATTTAAACTAATGGGGCCATGGTCGTGTTATACACAAAAGTTCACACTATAGAAACAGTGTCCCCAATTCGTTAATTATGTTATAGCGAATTCACATTAACAAAATGCACGCTTTAGCAGAATGATCTGTATGAGCATTCTTAAGTTGGACGTTTGTAAATCAGGGATCCCTGTATATGATTCAGAACCTTGGGACGACCCAAAGTGCTTTATTGCTAATAAAGTACTTTTAAAATATGGTCACGGTCATGATAAAAGAAACATTGCAGTTAATTTGTACACAGCAATGTGAACTGAAAACCTGATTTTGATGAGCAATAAATATTGGCTAGAAATATTCAATGCATGTTGGATTTTTAAAAATAATTCTTGTTTTCTCAGGAAGAATATACCAAGTACTGCACTTCTGCTTCCTAGTTGTGAAACCTGAAAGGCTTCAGAAAAGATTTACAAGGATGTTGCCAGGGTTGGAGGGTATGAGTTATAGGGAGAGGTTGAATAGGCTGGGGCTGATTTCCCTGGAGCGTCGGAGGCTGAGGGGTGACCTTATAGAGGTTTAGAAAATCATGAGGGGCACGGATTGGGTAAATGGACAAAGTGATTTCTCTGGGTGCGGGAGTCCAGAACCAAAGGGTGAGAGGGGAAATATTTGAAAGGGACCTGAGGGGAATCTTTTTCACACAAAGGGTGGTGCGTGTAGGGAATGAGCTGCCAGAGGAAGTGGTGGAGGCTGGTACAATTACAACATTTAAAAGGCGTCTGGAAGGGTATATCAAAAAGAAGAGTTTACAGTGATATGGGCCAAGTGCTGGCAAATGGGACTAGATTAAGTTAGGACATCGGGTCAGCATGGACGGGTTGGACCAAAGGTCCGTTTGCATGCTGTACATCTCTATGACTCTATCAGTGGACTGCTGTTACAGCTATTGAGGTCACATTGACAGGGTCTGGGAGTGAAAGGTGTCTGGGCCTGTTTTTGTGTCAGTAGAGATTGATGCTAAGTTGACTTCCATTCCTATCCCAATTTAAAATCGGGTCTGGATGAAATTTAAAGAATTACGAAGTGCCAAGGAGTTAGTCTTCAAGTAGAAGACTAAAAATAAGAATCTAAGATTAATTCCACTTAAAGGGGTAATTCTATGACATGTTAGTGAAGTAACTCATAACTGAGAAGTTCCTCTAGCCTGGAGTTTCACAAACACTGAGTGCTGTCAATGAGGAGTGTCCTTAATGAAGGGTCTAGTTGCTAAACTCATGCAAACAATGCCTCACTAACAGCAAGTTCCTTCAAACAAACGTCTCACTCACGAGGAATCTTATTAACAAGGAAACTGACTAATAAAGAATCTCGTTAATAAGGAGTTTCGATAAAAGGAAGACTAGCTAATGAAGGATCACACTAATGGGAAGATTTGCCAATAAAGCAGCTCACTAAGAAAGTGTCTGACTGATGTGATGGCTTATGAAACAGGGGTCTTGCTATCAAGAAGTCCATATAGTGCTGTGCGAACATAGTGTGGTGTGAGGTACAGCTGAAGCATTGCCCAGTTCAATCTGCCCAATGTATTGACTCACTCAATGTACTTCATGGAGACTTTCTCAGAATGGTTGGAGCTGAGGATGCATTCCTGAATTTGCAGTGCTGCGAGACGGATAGCAGTGCTGTATTTCATCTCCATCGCAAACCTCTCCAGCAGCACATCATTGCAACTCTGTAAAAGAGATTACTAAAGGCATCACACAGCAATCTAGAAAATATCCACACAAATTGCCACCACTTACAAATGCTTTCACAAAATTACAGAATAGAATAAAACTATGCAACAGAAAAGTGCCCCTTGGTCCATCAAGTATGCGCTTGTCAAAAACCCCTTTTCCAGCACTTGGTCCATAGCTTTGTCTGTCTTGGCTTCGAAGTGCATTGTGTTGCTGCTGGTTCTTTGAACGATCTGTCCAGTTAAACCAACACCCTAGTTCTTTCCTTGTAGCTCTACATATTTTCTTTGCAACTACGTATCCAAAACTAATCAAAGGCTCTGTGGTACAGTGGCAATGTCCCTACCTTTGAGCTAGGAGTTTTGGCTGTAAGTCCCATCTGCTCCAGAGGTGTGTAAAAACACCTCTGAGCTCTGAAGGAGGGTGATCATTTAGTGGTACAACTGGACTCTTAACCCAGAGACCCAGGTAATGTTCTGGGGACCTGGGTTTGAATCCCACCATGGTAGATGCTGGAAACTGGAATTCAATAAAAATCTGGAATTAAAGTCTAATGATAACAGTGAACCATTGTTGGTGAAAAACTCATCTAGGTCACAAACATTCCTTAGAGAAGGAGTCTGCCATCCTTACCGTCTGGCCTACATGTGACTCCAGACCCACAGCAATGTGGTTTGACTTTTAACTGCCATCTGGACAATTCGGAATGGGTAACAATTGTTAGCCTAGTCAGTGATGCCCTGATCCCATGAATTAATTTAAAAAACAGGTTGAGCAGAAATTATCTACAAACACTAAACAAATCTTACTGTCAAACCTACATCCACCATTCTTTTTCAGGCAGTGAATTTCAGATTATAACACACTGAATATAAACTTTCACCTCCTTTCTCATAAATTATTTTTCTGCTGCATGGAATCCTGAAATTCCTTCAGGATCTTCCAGAACCGGAAGTCATTGAAATCTACAGGACCTCTGAGAGGGAACATTGCTCATCTGCCCACTGTTCTTTGACCTTAAACCAGTGCCTTCAGGTTAGGAACCAAAGTGAAAATAATGAAAACAGTTTCTTTTCATTTACTCAGTCAAAGCCGCTTGTATTTATAGACACCCGTATTAAATCTCCCCTTAATTTTCTCTGCTCTGCAGAGAACCACCTCACTTTCTCTAGCTGCTACAAAACTCAAATTGCCAATCCTCACATGTCAACTATAATTTTAACCATGAATACAGAACATCTCACAAATACCGAAATTGCTGGATGTATGAAAATGAAGTCCATCTAGTTCACCATCTGCAATCTTGCTATATTAATTGTACAATGATAATATTACTATTAACTAATCACGGTAATTCATCCCTAACTATTAATCTACAACAGATGCAGACAGGTGTGCAAAACCACTGGAGGTGGGGATTTTGGCAGATACAAAGTCACCCATTTCTCCTAGACCAGCCACACTTATCAAATGTCATGTTTATATGACTTATCCAAAATTGCTATTGTCTGAAAGTAATCTATTTAATTTTTGTGTGAATTGCCCAAGCTGATTTACTCCATTCCCTTCGAGGTATGTTCCACAATGTCCTCATCGAAATATTTTTAAAATTCATTTAGGGGATGAGGGTATCGCTGACCATATCCCTCAATTACCCAGAGGGTGGTTTCAGAGTCAACCACATTGCTGTGGGTCTGGGTCATATGTATGTAGTTTCCTTCCCTGAAGGATTTCAGTGAACTGGATGAGTTTTTCCTAACAATCAACATTTGACCCTTAATTCCAGATAATTCAAATTCCACCATCTGCAGTGGCAGGATTTGTTCCGAGGCTCCTAAAACATTAGCTGGGTCTCTGGATTAATAGTCCAGTGATATTAGCACGAGGTCATAATCTTCCCTAATGTACTTCAGCATATTAGTTTTGAATATATTCCACTTTAAGCGCAGAATATGTCCTCCAGCTTTATCGCTCTTGGGAAACAGAACCTTTTTTGGTGTGGTCAGTCATGATTGTTATAAGGGGCTTACCATGATCCTTCATGTCAAATAGATACCTGTGAGTAGAGGTATTCAAAAGTAACTGGATCATCTTGTAAAAGTACAAGTGGATCTCTTGGCAGGAAACAAACCCTGAAGAGACACCTATAATCACGGGGCTCTCGCTTCTGGACCACCTGTGACAAGGTAGAAAACATTTATATCAGGAAATACCTTCTTATTGTCACACTGTGGAAATAATCAACAAAAAAAATTCTTTAAGCTTATGTTTTAACAAGAAACATTTCGCACTGGGTGGTGTTGTGATACAGAGGAGGGGGACTTCTCTGGATAAATTTGTTGATATCAGCCCAGGCTTCCTTTTGTTAAATAGAGGCCCAATCCCCAAGTTCTTTAATTACTTGCAATGCAATGCTATTTTTAGCAGTCTCAATAAAATTTGTTATTTCCATGCTGAATCAATTTTTACATACATTTTGCAGTTGAACAGATGAAATATAAGCATTAGGAACTGGGGCAGGCCATTTGCTCCACCATTCAACAAAATTATAATTAACATGTACCTTAACTTCACCTTCCTGTACTATCTCCATATCCCTTTGTTATTTTAGAACACAAAAACCTGCCACCCTTTACCTTGAATAGGCTCAATGTCAGACCATCCTCAGCTCTCCAAAATACAGTTTTCCAAAGATTCACAACTCAACTCTCCATCCCGGTTCTACTTGGGCAGCATCTCATTCTGAGAGTGTGAGTGACCCTATGTGCGAGATTCACCAGCCATGTGGGAACTTACAAAGGTGGGGAGTGACAGCCGAGGGGAAGGCTCTCGATGTGGACACACCACCCGAAGAAGGATGGACCACCACTCTCTTTCCTCCCATCTTTTAACCAGTCTGCTTAAGAAAAGAGCTGACCCATGCCAAGTATATCATGGCATTGCCAATGTAATATTTAGATCAAGTTAACAATTCCAAATACCTGTTAATTTCTTTTAAAAATACAGTTCAGTTGCTGATGTTGGCACTCACTCACGTACCTTCATTTTATCAGGAGCAGGTTGGAGTGGACAGGAAGGCAGCTACCTGTCATATTTTATGTTATATGGGACATTAAGAACAGTCCCATGGATTTCCATTCTATCTCCTCGCATTCTTCTGAACTTCAAGAAACACTGAATTCATTTACTCAACCTTCCAACATAAGACAACCACCTCATTCTAGGAACCAATCTGACTGGTCACAGCCCCTCTTCTGCTGTTACATCCTTCCTTTGGTAGATGGACCCAAACTGTAAACAGTCGTTTAGGTGTGACCTCACCAATATCCTGGAATTGTTGTGAGAAGACTGTTTGACTCCTATATCCAATCCAATTTTTTATCCAAAGTGAACGTACAATTTGCCTTCCCAGAAAAGTGATTACCAGGAAATACCATAGGTAATGCAGAGAGACATCTTCTTCAATCCTATGTTGTGTAATATTGATCAGCATTTCTGAACCAGAATTTGATAAAGCCAAGAGATGCTGCTTTGTTCAAATACCATTTACAAAGTCTCCAAAAACAGAACTTTTCTTTAGGCTGCAGCAAATGGAACAAACTATTCAAAATGCCAGATTTGGACAGCAGTCCAATGTTAGGTAACAAAGCCAACAGATATAGAGGCAAAAACAGAAGTTGCTGGAAAAGCTCAGCAGGTCTGGCAGCATTTGTGAAGAGAAATCAGAGTTATTGTGACCCGGTGGGTCCAGTGACCCTTCCTCAGAACTGATACAGAGGATGGTTAAGGGTTTCATTCTGTAGACGTACATGTGGGTAACTTTAGTTGTCTACATAAAAGCTTGCAAACTCTCAAGGATATCACTCCCTCATGTAAACAGTTCAAAGAAACCCCAACGTACCTGCTCAATGAGTTCATCATCATGTAAGATATAGATCTTGTTGATAGTGTATCGTTCCTTCAAAACCAGAGCAAAATGCTCAATACAACGGATGGATAA
This sequence comes from Hemiscyllium ocellatum, assembly GCF_020745735.1. NCBI lineage: Eukaryota > Metazoa > Chordata > Chondrichthyes > Orectolobiformes > Hemiscylliidae > Hemiscyllium > Hemiscyllium ocellatum. The sequence continues at coordinate 53,915,217 of NC_083411.1, read as the reverse complement.
CTTTGACTTCAGGCTGAGGATGATATCCTTTCAAATTTCAGTAGAAAGGGAAAACAAAATTAATTTCTTATTGCCTTTCTGAATTTCCTGTTGAAGATATATGGTCATATTACCTATCCCCAGCTACCTCACAGCGGCAGAGACCTGGGTTCAATTCCCGCCTCAGGCGACTGACTGTGTGGAGTTTGCACATTCTCTCCGTGTCTGTGGGTTTCCTCCGGGTGTTCCGGTTTCCTCCCACAGTCCAAAGATGTGCAGGTTAGGTGAATTGGCCATGCTAAATTGCCCGTAGTGTTTGGTGTAGGGGAATGGGTCTGGGTGGGTTGAGCTTCGGTGGGTCGGTGTGGACTTGTTGGGCCGAAGGGCCTGTTTCCACACTGTAAGTAATCTAATCTAAAATCCTCTCCTATTGGCTGATTCCTGGGACGAAGAGGTTGAGTTCTCAGGAACGGCTAAACAGATTCGGCCATTATTCACTCGAGTGTAGAAGAATGAGGGGTGACCTGATTGAAACATATAGGATTCTCAGGGAACGTGAAAGGCTGGATGTTGAGAAGATGTTTCCACTTGTTGGGGAATCTCAAACTAGGGGACATAGTTACAGAATGACATGGAAAAAAATTTCTTTTCCCGGAGCAAGGTGAATATCTGAATTCTCGATCACAAGTTGTGGAGTTGAGATCCCTGAAAGTATTTAAAGAAACACTAGGTAGATATTTAAAATATTAAGACGTGAGCATGAAACAGGAGTTGAGGGCTGGAGCAGATCAGCCATGATCTTGCATAATGGCAGGATAGGAGTCCGGGAGCTAAATGGCCTACTTCTCCACTTGTTCCTTATGTTCTTACGATCTAAGAAGACTCCGAAGCAACATGATAATAAGCACTGCAGAAATATGAAGGAAAAAGAGTTAAATCATCCCTAACATCCTGCCTTACTCACTGCCCAAGTCTGTAGTCCCTGTTCCATCCACAGTCTACATCTGCTGCTCCATTGCTGTGGGAACCCCCTGCTCTATCCAGTGTCCCAACCTCATCCTCCATCCACATTCATACCCCCTTCTCCACCCATTCTTCGAACCCCTTCTCCACCCACTCCCCCAAACCCCCGTCCCCATCCACTCTCCCAAACCCCCATCCCCATCCACTCTCCCAAACTCCGTCCCCATCCACTCTCCCTAACCCCGTCCCCATCCACTCTCCCAAACCCCCGTCCCATTCCACTCTCCCAAACTCCCGTCCCCATCCACTCTCCCAAACCCCCGTCCCATTCCACTCTCCCAAACTCCCGTCCCCATCCACTCTCCCAAACCCCCATCCCCATCCACTCTCCCAACCCCCATCCCCATCCACTCTCCCAAATCCATCCCCATCTACTCCCAAACCCCCATCCCCATCCACTCTCCCAGCCCCCCTTCACCACACACTCTCCCAAACCCCTTCTCCAAACATTCTCTCAAAGCCCCTTCTCCACCCATTCTTCAAATCCCTTCTCCACCCACACTCCCAAACCCCGTCCCCATCCACTCTCCCAGCCCCTTCTCCACCCAGTCTTCGAACCCCTTCCCCACCCTCTCCCAAACTCCCATCCCCACCTACTCTCCCAAACCCCCGTCCCCATCCACACTCCCAAACTCCCGTCCCCACCCATCCACTCTCCCAAACCCCCATCCCCATCCACTCTCCCAAATCCCCATCCCCATCTACTCCCAAACCCCCATCCCCATCCACTCTCCCAGCCCCCTTCTCCCCCCACTCTCCCAGCCCCCTTCTCCACCCACTGTCCCAAACCCCTTCTCCAAACACTCTTCCAAAGCCCCTTCTCCACCCACTCTCCAGCCCCCTTCTCCACCCATTCTTCAAACCCCTTCTTCACCCACACTCCCAAACCCCCGTCCCATTCACTCTCTCAGCCCCCTTCTCCCCCACTCTCCCAACCCCTTCTCCAAACACTCTCCCAACCCCTTCTCCACCACTCTCCCAAAGCCCCTTCTTCACCCACTCACCCAAACCCCCGTCCCCTTCCACTCTCCCAAACCCCCCACTCCCCCAAATCCCCATCCCCACCCACTCTACCAACCCCCTTCTCCATCCACTCTCCCAGCCCCTTCTCCACCCACTCTCCCAGCTCCCTTCTCCACCCACTCTCCCAACCTTCTTCTCCACCCACCCTCCCAGCCTCTTCTCCATCCACTCTCCCAAACCCCCTTCCCCATCCACTCTCCCAGCCCCCCTCTCCACCTATTCTTCGAACCCCTTTCCACACACGTTCCAAAGCCTCGTCCACATTCCACTCTCCAAACCCCCGTCTCCATCCATTCTCTCAGCCCCCTTCTCCACCCACTCTCCCAACCCC
>NC_083411.1:53852955-53912848 GCF_020745735.1 Hemiscyllium ocellatum | reverse complement strand
TCAGTTTATGTGAATTAAAGCTGAAAGAGAAAATAAAAATGTTTGAAAAGTATGACTTTCTCTGTACATACAACAATGTGCTTCTGTGAAAGTATAGTCTTTGTTGCTTTTTTATTCAAGTTGTTTAGTTTTGAACCATTAAAAGAAAAAAAAACAAGGAAAATGTTCTGATTTAAAGCTGTCTTGGGCATCCATTATCACAAAGGTGATTCCTTAAACCACACTCACTCCCATCCAGGACTGAAAATTGTAGGGAAACTGTAAGACCCAGAATTGCAAGTGACAATTTTCATACCATAGTTTTAATGATGGGCAAATTGGTTAGCCTCAGTATAACATAATTGTGTTCAAGAGCTCTTCGGTGCTGTGCATCAAGAAATTAGTCCCAGACCATGTGTATATAACAAAGAAACTTAGAATTTTTATAGCCTTGTATGTGACAAATGATGGCTTCTATCTTGATATAATCAGCATTGGCATGTCAAAAGAATTGGTGAGGTGATAATTCAAGTTTTTCTGTTGTTAAAAACCACTGAGAGAATTAATGATCTTTCGCATAGCATTGCCCATTTTAAGCTCTGTATCCTAAAATCCTAGCCTCTTTCGATTCAGATAGAAATTACACAAATAATATCAACTAACTAAGAATGCCTTCTTGTAAACCCAGCAAGTGATAGATACTGCAACCTGCCTCCCGCCATCCTGAGGAAATCCAATGATCACTGTTTAACACTGTAATGTGGAAATAGAATTCTTTAATACCATATATTTTCTATTGCAACAAACAATGTCAAATTCAAAGACTGAAACATTCTACAGCTTAAAGTATCTAATGCTAATATCAAATAACAGAAACGTGAGATAGATGCTAAGGAAAATTCTTATATTTTTATTACTTTTCACTGCCTACTTTATCTACAGTCCTCAAGGCAGCACCTTCTTACCTCAGCACGCACACGCACGCACTACACACACACACACACCCTGCACACATACACAAATGCTCTCATGCACAGACACACGTGGGCAGACATATATTTAAAATCTGATTGAAGATTTGTAGCTTGGGTATTCCGTTGTTGTGGTTCTGCTCGCCGAGCTGGAAGTTTTTTGCTGCAACGTTTCGTCCCTGGCTAGGAACATCATCAGTGCTGTTGAGCCTCGTGTGAAGCGCTGCTTTGATGTTTCTTCCGGTATTTATATTGGTTTGTTCTTGCCGCTTCCGGGTGTCAGTTTCAGCTGCAGGTGATTTGTATGTGGGGTCCAGGTCGTTGTGTCTGTTGATGATGTTCTTGCCGTTTCCGGTGTCAGTTTCAGCTGTAGTGTTTGTATAATGGTGTCCAGGTCAATGTGTCTGTTGATGGAGTTTGGGGATGAATGCCATGCTTCTAGGAATTCTCTGGCTGTTCTCTGTCTGGCTTGTCCCTATGATAGTGGTGTTTTCCCAGTCAAAGTCCCATTCTAGACGGTTAGTAGAGAGAACACCCAACGGAGAATTCACCACAAGGTACACAGGAACCAACACACACAGACCATGTCTTAAACTATGAAAGTAACCACCCCCAACACACACAAACGAAGCTGCATCAGGACACTATTCAAAAGGGCCACAACACACTGCAGTACACCAGAACTGCAAAAGAGGAAGAGGACACTATACAAGGTATTCGCCAAAAACGGATACCCACGCAACTTTATCACCAGATGCCGAAGGGATAGACCGAGAACAGGACATGCCCAACCAAAAGGACTAGCCACTCTACCATACGTCAGAGCGTCTCAGAACTGACAGCCAGACTACTGCGACCCTTAGGACTCATAACATCCACGATCAGACAACAACTCACTAGAACAAAGGACCCAATACCCAGCATGAGCCAAACTAACGTAGTTTACAAAAATACCATGCAAGGACTGCACAAAACACTATATAGGACAAACAGGAAGACAGCTAACAATCTGCATCCATGAACATCAGCTAGCCACAAAACGACACGACCACTATCTCTAGTAGCTATACACTCAGACAACCACAACATGAATTTGACTGGGAATACACCACTATCATAGGACAAGCCAGACAGAGAACAGCCAGAGAATTACTAGAAGCATGGCCCCATTCATCCCCAAACTCCATCAACAACAACATTGACCTGGACACCATATACAAACCACTACAGCTGAAACTGACACCCGAAATGGCAAGATCCATCCATCAACAGACACATCGACCTGGACCCCACATACAAATCACTGCAGCTGAAACTGCACCCGGAAGCGGCAAGAACAAACCAATATAAATACCGGAAGAAACATCAAAGCAGCGCTTCACACGAGGCTCCAACAGCACTGATGATGTTCCTAGCCAGGAACGAAACGTTTTCAGCAAAAACTTCCAGCTCGGCGAGCAGAACCACAACAGACATAATATTTTCATTTCGAGAGCTCTCTGGAGAGATTGCTTATTGGTATCAACTCATATAAATTATATGAAATTTTGTAGCATGGACTGGTCCTCTGTATCTGGCTCCCATTTCCATTAAATCTGATTGGACCTTTTTCTTGGCACAGGTGGAAATGGATGTTAATGGACCAATAGGCTTAGTTTCCAACAAGGCAGGTTCATTTTCGATATTTGTCAAAGAAGAAAGAGTATTCCATCGATGCATTTTTGGTCTTAACTTGTTTCTTTTCATTACCACGCATACGATCTCCATGTTTTTTGAATGACGCTGCAATTGAACAGCTTTTACACATATACGTCCTATCAGATGCAAAATGTCTTTTTCCTGTGGTTGTGTATTTTATTTCTTCTGGTTTACCCTTTGATGCATTCACAGATTTGATGTCCAGTCCTGTGCCAAAAAGACTTGGACTTATCTGCACATTTTGTTTTGCTTCAATCCCCTTAATTTTAGCAGACTCCAATCCTACCAAGAAAACAAAAAAAAGAAAATATTTAATTTGTTGACATATTGTTTATTCCTTTCTCCAAACATCAAACAACAGTGACTAGTTAACAGAGCAGTTTAATTTTCATCTACATGACTCTTAGCATATACATGTAATTCACTGGCTTCTCTATTGTTAATTGATTTTCAACCTGTATTGAAATAAGTTCTTGAATATACCAACAGAGCTATACAAAGAAGAACTCCCTATCTTAAATAAAATGAATTGAATAATGGATAAGGAGCAAAAACTCAAGTTTCTATCTTCCTTTCTATTTTATGATCAGGTATCAAATGTATTTTTTGTACTAGAGTTGCCCCTTGAAATGATTTATTCCAGTGATTCTAGGGGCACATTAGGGTGAATTTTTTATAAGTGGATTTTTCAATGGAACAAGGATTCATTGGTTAAATGCTTGTGCCCTTGCCAGTATTGTGCCTCAATGGGAAGATATACCAAAATCACAAATGTACTCTTGTTCTGCAACCATACCTAGAATATCATGCTGCTAAATGTCCACTATCCTGACAATAGTTACAACACTATCTTCCTACATAGTCTACAGGTTCAGCTCTCTTTGAGACAGTGGACTGAACTAGGGTTTGGCTGCTTGGCAACAAGGAATGTTACACGGTTAATGACAATTTCAGCTGCTCAACAACATGTCATTTTTTTTTTCAATGAAAGCTATGTTGCAGTTAGGAGCCAACCACTAATGTCACAAGGAAATGGCACTTCTGCTTGCTCTGCTTAGGTTCAACAAGTCAAGCTTTGCTAGAATGTTGCTGTGATTCATGATGGCCGACTCCCTCCTTCACAATTTGACAGTTGTAGATCTAGGAGTTGTAGATGCTGGAGATCAGAGTCGAGGATGTAGTGCTGGAAAAGTACAGCACATCAGGCAGCATCCGAGGAGCAGGAAATCGATGTTTTGGGCATAAGCCCTCCATCATGTGCCCAGGTCCTGATGGACTTTATTCAAGAATATTAAAAGAAATGACTAGTCAGAGTGCGATAAAGGAAAATGTAAAATAACCATTTGTAAGTAACTTCCATCTATCAGATCTTTAAAATTAAAATTAATACATCCCGGCATCATGTTTGAATACATTAGTGTCTCTAATTTGGATGTTCGTAATTCGGGGACCTCCCTTCCACCCCACCCCCCAACACACAGTGAGATAGTTGTTGCCTTAGTTTTAATTATCTATATTTCCTGAGATTCAGGAAAAATTCTATTAAACTGGAATACAGTTAATTGTAATTTCTTTACTCAAAATGGGAGGAGAGCAGGAAGCAGGGAATAACAGGCTTAACATCAGGGAAAATGTCAGAAGTTATAAAGAAGTTATAACAGGCCACTTGGATAAACTCTCAATAATCAGGTAGCATCAACGTGGTTTTGTGAATGGGAAATCACATTTAACCAATCTATTAGAGTTCTTTGAGGAAGGAACATGTCCCATGGATAAAAGGGAACTGATGAATGTATTGTATTTCGATTTCCAGAAGGATAAGTGTCTGTCAAAACCACAGCTCAGAATATCAACAATACTGGGGACATTTTTAGTCCTTAATTCTCGAAAAAATTTATTCTCCACTGTTTCCTTATCCTTATACTCCCATCACCTTACAAAAAAAGTAAAAGAGCCTTTACTTTAATTGTTTCTGTACCTGCATGATAACTTTCTGAGTTCCATGCACCAGTACACCCAAGTCTCTGTATACACGAATATTCAAACATTTTACAGATTTACTTTGCCATTCTTACTATGAAAGTGAATAATTTCTCATCCACACGGAATCACAGAATTATCATAGTACAGATGGATACCCAATTGGCCCATTGAGTCTGCACGGGATGTCTGAGCGTTTTTATCCTAGTGTCAGACTCCTGCCTATTCTCCACAATGCCGCACATTTGTTTTCAATTTAAATAATTGTTCAATGCCCTCTCGAACGTTTTAATTCACCTTCCCTCCATCACACTTCCAGGCAGTGCATTCCAGATCCTAACTATGTGCTGCATGAATTTCATTTTTCTCACTTTTTGCTTTTTTTGCAAAATGCCTTGAAGGTGTACCCTCTGGGTCTCAATCCCTTTAAGAGCAGGCACAAGTTTCTCCCTGTCTATTCTGTGCACACCACTCACAATTTCCAAAACTTCTATCAAATCTCCCAACAGCCTTCTCCTCTCCAGCAAAACAGTCTCAACCTCTCGGATCTATCTTCACAGCTGAAATTTCTCATCATTGAAACTATTCTCATAGGCCTTTCTGTACTCTGTCCAATGCATTCATATCCTTCTAAAGTGTGGCACCCAGAACTGTATGCCATCCTCCAAATGATATATAACCAGTATCCTGTATAGGTTCAGAATAGCCTCCCTGCTCTTGACCCCTATATCCGTATTAATGAAGACCCGATTACTGCATACTTCATAAACAGCTCTTTCTACTTGTCATGGCTCCATTAATGAATTATGCAGACAAACAACTGGTTCTTTCTGCTCCTGCAGACATTAAAAATCGTATCTCTTATAGAATCACAGTCATAGAGATGTACAGCAAGGAAACAAACCTTTGGTCCAACTCGTCCATGCCGACCAGATATCCCAACCCAATCTTTCCACTACTTCCTCTGGCAATTCATTCCATACATGTACCACCCTCTGCGTGAAAAAGTTGTCCCTTAGGTCTCTTTTATATCTTTCCCCTCTCATCCTAAACCTATGCCCTCTAGTTCTGGACTCCCCCACCAGCGAAAAAACTTTGTCTATTTATCCGATTATGCCTCTCATGATTTTGTAAACCTCTATAAATTAACTCCTCAGCCTCCGCTGCTCCAGGGAAAAACAGCCCCAGCCTATTCAGCCTCTCCCTATAGCTCAAAATCTCCAACCCTGGCAACATTCTTGTAAATCATTTCTGAACCCTTTCAACTTTCCGATAGGAAGGAGATCTTATATTGTCTGCCCATTTCTTTCCTACCAAACTGCACCACCCACACCTTTCTACATTGAATTTATCTGCCCTAAATGCCCACGTCACTAAGTTGTCAATGTTTTCTGAACTGTCTTCTTACATCTATAATTCTTCTGAATTTTGTAACATCTGCAAGCTTTGAAAATATCTCCTGCAAAAAAAATCCCCAGTGTCAACCAAAGGGGAGCACTATTGTAAACCTCACTCTAGATGAAAATCTGTTTCCTGTCACTCAATCAAGAATAAAATGGACAGCAGTAATCACATCCTCAAGAAGCTTTAATAAATTAATTAAACCATTTCCTTTTCATAAAACCATGTTGGTGCTGTCTTATCCTTTTATATTGTTCTAAATGCATTATTATGACTTCCTTAATGATAGTTTCCAACATTTTCCCAGCAACTGTTGTCAAGATAACTACCCTGTTCTCCCTCTCCCTTCTTTCTTGAAGAGCAATGTTACATTTGCCTACTTCTAATATGCTGGACTGGTGTTTTTAAAATGGAATTTTGCAAAATCATACCTTTTGCACCCACTATCTCTATAGCTACCTCTTTTGAAATCCCAGGATGTAGATCAAGAGAGTTTAGGATTTGTTAGCTTTTAGTCTCTTAAGTTTCTCTAATTCATTTCCTCCACTAATATTAATCACTTTTACATTCCTCACCCTTGTTAGCTCCTTGATTAATCAACAGTTCTCCTATGTATTTGTGTAGTCTACTGTGAAGATGGGTACAAATAATAATTTCTCCTGTCTCTTCCTCCAAGGGACCAACATCTATTTTAGCCACCCACTTCCTTTCTTCACAAATTTAAAAACTTTTCAGATTTTCTTTTAAATTCCTGGTTAGTTCATTCTCCTGTTCTTTTTACACTTCTCGCCTGGCTTTTGATCACCCAGTTTTTTTTCTAAACACTCCCAACTCTCAGCCTTTCAACTATTCTTTACAACCTTATAACCTTATCCCATTCACTGATCAACTACTACCATTGGTCTCCTTTTTACTATCAATGAGTTGGACTGGGGTGTACAAAGTTAAAAATCACACAACACCAGGTTATAGTCCAACAGGTTTAATTGGATGCACTAGCTTTCGGAGCGACCCTCCTTCATCAGGTGGTTGTGATGAACCATCTGATGAAGGAGCAGCGTTCCAAAAGCTAGTGCTTCCAAATAAACCTGTTAGACTTTAACACACTGTTGTGTGATTTTTAACTTTTACTATCAACTCTCTTTTCAAAGACATTACTGAATCTTCCTCCACCACCACCAACTGCATATTAAGGTTTTCCATGTTCTCTTCTGTTACTTCACCAGTCATTTTAAATTTTTTTTTGTATCTGCCCTGTCTAGATCGCTCTTCCTTTCAACATCACTTCTTGAAGGTGAACAGTCTCACTTGTACAACCCTGCTGATCAAATTTGAATCCCTTATACCTGCGACCAATCTTATAAATCTTTCCTGCACCCGTTATCTCTTGAAAGACATAATTACATCTATTTCCACCACACCTTCAGGTAACACGTTCTGTATCGAACACACTCACCATATAAAAATATTAAATCCATTACATGTCATCTGCCACATGTCTGTCCATTTCACAGCCATTTCATATCCTCTTAAAGCTTACACTGAAGTCTAAAATTTATCAAGAAAAACAGTGATCCTATTTTTTAACCATGGGAAACAGCAGTGATCACTTTCTCCCTCCAGTCCAAAAAGTGTAATTACTGCTACCCATTTAGAGTCCCTCAGACATTTCATTTTTATGTATTCCAAGGTTTTCAAATTTGACAGCAAACCTACTTTGGGATACCTTATCAAACCTGAAAATGTGTTGCTGGAAAAGCGCAGCAGGTCAGGCAGCATCCAAGGAACAGGAAATTCGACGTTTCGGACATAAGCCCTTCATCAGGGATCAGGATACCTTATCAAACACTTTATATACATTACATTAACTGCATTACCCTCAACAATCCTCTTTATTCCCTCTTATACAAGTTATGTAAAAATTATCTGCCTTTAAACATACTGAATAGGCTGGGGCTATTTTCTCTGGAGCATTAGAAACTAAGGGTGATGTTATCAAAGTTTATAAAATCATGGTGGGCATGGATAGGTAAACAGACAAGAATTTTCCCCAGGGTTGTAGAGTCCAAACTGGAGGGCAGAGGCTTAAGGTGAGAGGGGAAAGACGTAAAAGGGACCTACTGGGCAATTTTTGTCATGCAGAGAGTGGTGTGTGTATGGAATAAGCTGCCAGAGGAAGTGCTGGTACAATTGTAAGGCATTTGGATTGGTATATGAATAAAAAGGGTTTAGAGGGATATGGGCCAAGTGCTGGCAAATGGGACTAAATTAATTTAGGATAGCTGGTTGGCATGGACAAGTTGGACTGAACAGTCTGTTTCCGTGCTGTATTTCTCTATGCTCTAAATTGATGCTTGCTTTACATAACTCACACTTATCCTAGTACTGTTAATTCTGAGCCAGATTATCATTTCAAAAAACTTTCCCACCACCAAAGTCAAACTGGCTCTCCATTAGGGAACATTGTTCTTATCCCTTTTTGTGATGATCAAGGGCTGTTCTGGATTTTGGTTTTGGAAACTAAGCAGGGCAGATTCAAGAAGTATCAGCAGGAAAGTACTTCCATAATAGTGACCACGATTTCACTAAACTGGTCTGGAAAATGATCAAAGGCATACCAAGGGTAAAAAGTTTTAATTTGGAGAAAAATTTTTTAGTGAATTCTTCTATTTTTAGTGAAGTATAATTTTCTTGAATTGTTTTATCTGTTTATTTCTTTAGAAACTGAATGACTTTACCAGGGATTAATTGTCTCGAGATTAAAAGCTTTGTAATTCTCAGATATGTCAATTACTTAAAATTGACTTTTTCAAATGAGCTCAACAATGGGACTAAATTGAATTTTTCTGAAGATGCAATTTTTAACTTGTGGGGATGGCAATAATTTCATCATTGCCTGTTTAATTCAGATTCTTCACATCACTGGAACTCAGTACCTGTTCCTCAGGTGTCATCACTAGTCAGGTATATAAAGGTGCATTGGTAACATGTAATAAGTGAATTAAAATAAACACAGAATATATTTTAATTATTCATCATTCTTAAGTATGTTTGAAAATGTGTTCAAATATATTTTGGATTTCATTTAATTTGTTGTATGGGGTAAATGGAAGCAAGTGGAAACCTGATTGTCATCTGTCAGACCTACCTGCTTCAGTTTCACTGAATTTGATGTCACCTGAACCTTCCAGATGAGTAACCTTTTCAGCTGCATCGAAAAATTCGTCAGGGGGAGGAGCCAGAATCGGGATAGTGAGGACCTCACTGTATAAGTCCCCATCAATAGCAGGTGGTAACTCAGTGAGCAGGCCATGACTTGTCAAATTCCAAGACTTGTCTCCTTCTGCATAACTGTCGTCCTCGTTCCTGGGGCACTGGTTGCAAACTTCTGCAGTGCATGGGTTCTCACTTTGGCTGAGGTCAGGAATAGAGCAAACAACCTTTGTAAAACGTGCAAAGCATTTAGAAAGGGTCGGAGTAGAGGCTAAGGAGTCTGCTGAAGGTTGTTCAAAACTGTCTTTCAATTCCATGGTGCAGTGCTTCTTTGTAACTGGCTCACCATCACTCTCTTCAGTGTTAGAATCTTTGTCATCATCTTCAGAAATCTCACCATGTGAGTGTGGAGCTGAAGTCTCCATTTGCAGTTCGTCCATAGAGTCAGCAGAACAGCTTCTATCACAAAAGTCTCCTCCCTGACTTGTTGCTTCATCATTCAGATCAGACACATCCCCTGTGCTGCAACTGGTCTCTTCCTGGATATTCTCCCGTAAGCAGTCACTGTCTGTAGCCTCACTTTCCGAGTTCTCAATGTCCTCATTTTCTTCAGTCAGAGGCCCTATGAATCCATTTCTCAATTTGTGGTTATCTATAGATTGAATGTCTGATGATGACTCTGAATCACTTAATCCTTGGGCTTCGTCACCTGCACAGTAAAAAAGTTACATCTAAGATCAGATGAAGGAACCATCTAATATTTTGTTAAAAACTGAATTCTGCCATCTTAAAATGCCCTCCTGGAAATTAGGAATGGGCAATAACTGACATCCCATTAATGAATTACAAAAAATTATAAAAACTTCAATGATTAACTTCTATGCTCTTCCTTTCTGTTTAAGTTATTTATTTTGCTTGAAAATGTTTGTTTGGATAAGTTTCTTCACAAAAACAGGATATTCCTGTCTGCAAGGAGTTAGTTGAAGGAAATACCTGGGGTGGAGCCTTTAACTGTTAAAGTTTCAATATTGAAGTCATACCAATTGTACGTGTTCATTCAGCTTCAGGACACCACTCAAATACAGTGCCAGGCTATTATTCATGATTTAAAAGGAAAAGTAGTAACTTTTACAGTAAGTAAAATTTGATATCCTATTTCTTGATCAATATTTCTGATTGAGACATTCCTTGAATAAGCTTTCAACACTTTCTTGATCCTACGGATACATATGATAAAATGTAAGTTCCTACATTCTGGAATTTTAACAAGACCTATCAGCAACTGAAACTCACCTAACTGGCATAAAGTCAGAGTGAGCAATGCCATTGGAAAATGTGAGTTGTGTCTCAACTGTGATTCACTCATCTCTCTCAGATCACTGCTACTGATATCATTCTGAGAGGGAAACGTGTTTAAACTGACATGAGTTTATTTTCTATCATAACTTCATTGCAAAGAGTCACTGTCTGAAAGTGATGCCAATAATCACAAACCTCGCTAGTGTACCACAGAACTGATCAGTCTAATGGAAGGATTGTCTTGGACATGAAAATTGTTACCATCCCTTAGGTACAACACCCAGAGGAGCTGAACAGTCTGTTAACCTCGATTTCTAATAATCTGCTCACATCTCAAAGGGTCTGAGAGAAGAGTCCTCCTGTCCTTTACACTGTGTTTTTTTCATACATTAATTCATGTGATGAGGGCATTGCTGGATGACCAACATTTATTGCCCATCCCCAATTGCCCTTGAGAGGATGGTGGGTGAGCTGCCTATTATCTTTACTGACTGTGTGGATGATATGTCATAGCAGGAAATGTACACTGAGAAAAGGAACTGAGCCTTTACATCCAGGAAATTGACTGAACGGAAAGCGAAGAGAAGAGGTAGGGCTTTATGACTATGTAAGCCCATACTACTTGGGGACAGATGTGAGTCACTTGGACAATAAAATCTTCTCTGCCAATCAATACAACCATAATTAATCTATTTGTGCTTTAAATTCCATTTCCCCACTTCCATGTGATAACCTTTCATTCTCCTGCTTAACAAATATTTATAAGGCAAAATACTTTTGCCTTAAAAAGGATTTAATGACCGCAGCCCCCAACAACCATCTGAAAGAAAAACACTCCTGAAGATTAGATTACTTATAGTGTGGAAACAGGCCCTTTGGCCCAACAACGACCCGCCAAAGCGCAACCCACCCATACCCCTACATTTACCCGTTACCTAACACTACGGGCAATTTAGCATGGCCAATTCACCTGACCCGCACATCTTTGGACTGTGGGAGGAAACCAAAGCACCCGGAGGAAACCCACGCAGACACGGGGAGAACGTGCAAACTCCACACATTCAGTCGCCTGAGTCGGGAATTGAACCCGGGTCTCAGGCGCTGTGAGACAGCAGTGCTAACCACTGTGCCACCGTGCCACCCACTCATCTCTGCTCTAAAAGATTGTATTCTTTTAAAAACTGTGACCTCTAATTTTTGATTCACCCACAAGAGGACAGGCCATATCCATTTCCAACTTGTCAAGGATTGCACTTCTAAACTCCAAAGGAAACAAGGCAGTCTGCCCAACCTTTTCTCATAAGACAACTTGCACATTCCAGGTATCAATCTCAGAAAGCTCCTCTGAACTGTTTTAAAAACATTTATGGTCTTCCTTAATTGAGAAGACCAAAACTACATGAAATATTAGAGCTGTACTGTCATCAATTCCCTGGATAATTGAAGCAAAATACCTTTATGTTTACATTCCATTAGCCTTCGTAATTATGTGCTGCACATGCAAACTAACATTTTGTGAATCATGCACTATCACATATAGATATCTCTGCTCCTTGAAATGGTGCAGTTGTTCTTACTTTAAGTAATACTCTGCTTTATTTTTATTCTGCTTGCAAACTAAATAATTTTTCCACATTATACTACATTGGCCTAACTTTTGGGCAGGGGAAAAACAATGACCGCAGATGCTGGAAACCAGATTCTAGATTAGAGTGGTGCTGGAAAAGCGCAGCAGTTCAGGCGGCATCTGAGGAGCAGGAAAATCGATGTTTCGAGCAAAAGCCCTTCATCAGGCTTTTGCTCGAAACGTCGATTTTCCTGCTCCTCGGATGCTGCCTGAACTGCTGTGATTTTCCAGCACCACTCCAATCTAGAATCTAATTTTTGGGCGCTCATTCAATTGATTGACACCCATCTGAAAGCTCCTTATGTCCTCTTCACAACATACTTCCTCGCCCATCTTTGAGTCATCTGCAAGTTTAGCTGCCATGGCTTTCCTCCCCATATCTAAATCATTGTTATAAATGCTGAGGCCCCAACACAGATTCTTCTGGGACTCATCATCCTGCCAATCAGAAAGAGAGCGTTTTCAAACACATTCTCTCTTTCTGTCAGCCAGTCAATCTTCTAGATATTTTTAATTAACCTGCTCAGTGATGTTATTACACATCTCTGGAGCAGATGTGACTTGAACCCAGCCAATCTTCTATCAATTCAAATATGTTAATATTTGGGTCCTATTTGGTGCAATAATCTTTTATGTGGCACATCAAATCCCACTGAAAACCCAAGTATAGTATCTCTACAGGTTCCATTATCCAAAGCATAGGCTAACACTTCAAAGATTGACATAAATTGATTAAGCACGATTTCCCTTTCACAGAATAATGCTGATTCTTCCCAAATAGCTAGAGTTGCGTCCAGCTATAAGCTCCTCAATAATGATTCTAACACCTCCCCTGTGACAAGTCAATTGTTTCCTCTTTCCCTCCCTTCTTGAATAATGACATAACATTTGCTACACTTCAGTCCAATAGAACTGTAGCTTTAGGGTACAGGACCTTGAGTGTAGGGAGGTTAGGAATAATGCAGCGATCTCTAAGGAGGGTGCCTGTAACCAGAAAGGTGGATTGAAGTGTGTATACTTCAATGCCAGAAGTATAAGGAATAAGGTAGGTGAACTTGCAGCGTGGGTTGGTACCTGGGACTTCGATGTTGTGGCCATTACAGAGACGTGGGTAGAACAGGGACAAGAATGGCTGTTGCACGTTCCAGGGTTCAAATGTTTTAGTAGGATCAGACATGGGGGTAAAAAAGGGGGAGGCGTGGCATTACTTGTCAAAGACAGTATCACAGCAGTGGAATGGACGATGGAAGAGGACTTGCCATCTGAGGTAGTTTGGGCTGAGGTTAGAAATAGGAAAGGTGAGGTCACCCTGTTAGGTGTTTTCTACAGGCCTCCTAATAGTCCTAGAGAAGTAGAGGATAATATTGCGAGGATGATTCAGGAAAAGAGTGAAGGTAGCAGGGTGGTTGTTATGGGGGACTTTAACTTCCCAGATATTGACTGGGAGAGCTATAGCTCGAGTTCATTAGATGGGTCGGTGTTTGTACAATGTGTGCAGGAGGGTTTCCTGACACAATATGTCGACAGGCCAACAAGAGGGGAGGCTATATTGGATTTGGTTCTAGGTAATGAACCAGGCCAGGTGTTAGACTTGGAGGTAGGTGAGCACTTCGGGGACAGTGACCACAACTCGGTGACTTTTACTTTAGTGATGGAGAGGGATAATCGTGTGCCGCAGGGCAAGAGCTATAGCTGGGGGCAGGGAAATTATGATGCAGTGAGGCATGACTTAGGATGTGTGGATTGGAAAAACAGGCTTCAAGAGAAGAACACTAATGAGATGTGGGGAGTGTTCAAGGAGCAGCTACTGCGTGTCCTCGATAGGTATGTACCAGTCAGGCATGGTGTAAAGGGCCTTGTGAGGCAGCCGTGGTTTAGTAAGGAATTGGAGTCCCTTGTGAAAGGGAAGAAGGCGACATATGTAAAGATGAGGCGTGAAGGTTCAGTAGGGGCGATTGAGAGTTATAAGGTAGCCAGGAAGGAGCTAAAGAGGGAGCTAAGAGAAGCGAGAAGGGGACATGAAAAGTCTTTAGCTGGTAGGATTAGGGAAAACCCAAAGGCTTTCTATAGGTATGTCAAGAATAAAAGGATGACTAGGGTAGGTATCGGTCCAGTCAAGGATAGTAGTGGGAAGTTGTGTGTGGAGGCGGAGGAGATTGGAGAGACATTAAATCAGTACTTTTCATCAGTATTCACTCAGGAACAGGACACTGTTGCTGATGTGAATATGGAATCACAAATAATTAGAATGGATGCCCTGGAAATATGCAGGGAAGAGGTTTTGGGAATATTGGAAAGGATGAATATAGATAAGTCTCCTGGGCCTGATGGCATTTACCCCAGGATCCTATGGAAGCTAGGGAGGAGATAGCAGAGCCATTGGCCTGGATTTTTATGTCGTCGTTGTCAACAGGAATAGTACCAGAGGACTGGAGGATAGCGAATGTGGTCCCATTGTTCAAGAAAGGGAGTAGGGATAGCCCTAGCAACTATAGGCCAGTGAGTCTGACTTCAGTGGTGGGCAAAGTCTTAGAGAGAATGGTAAGGGATAAGATTTATGAACATCTGGGTAGGAATAACGTGATCAGGGATAGCCAGCATGGTTTTGTGAAGGGCAGGTCGTGCCTCACAAACCTTATTGAGTTCTTTGAGAAGGTGACCAAGGAAGTGGATGAGGGTAAAGCAGTAGATGTTGTGTATATGGATTTTAGTAAGGCGTTCGATAAGGTTCCCCATGGTAGGCTAATGCTAAAACTTCGGAGGTATGGCATTGAGGATACATTAGAGGTTTGGATTAGGAATTGGCTGGCTGGAAGGAGACAGAGGGTAGTAGTTGATGGATTATGTTCATCTTGGAGCGCAGTTACTAGCGGTGTACCACAAGGATCTGTTTTGGGACCATTGCTTTTTGTTATCTTTATAAATGATCTAGAGGAAGGACTTGAAAGCTGGGTAAGCAAGTTTGCGGATGACACAAAAGTCGGTGGAGTTGTGGATAGTGAGGAAGGAAGTGGTAGGTTACAGCGGGATATAGATAAGTTGCAGAGCTGGGCGGAAATGTGGCAAATGGAATTCAATGTAGCTAAGTGCGAAGTCGTTCACTTTGGTAGGAATAACAAGATGATGGATTACTGGGCTAATGGTAGGCTACTTGGTAGTGTGGATGAGCAGAGGGATCTTGGTGTCCATGTACACAGATCTCTGAAAGTTGCCACCCAGGTAAATAGTGCTGTGAGGAAGGCATATGGTGTACTGGGCTTTATTGGCAGAGGAATTGAGTTCCGGAGTCCTGAGGTCATGTTGCAGTTGTATAAGACTCTGGTGCGGCCTCATCTGGAGTATTGTGTGCAGTTTTGGTCGCCATACTATAGGAAGGATGTGGAAGCTTTAGAACGAGTGCAGAGGAGGTTTACCAGGATGTTGCCTGGAATGGTAGGAAAATCTTATGAGGAAAGGCTGAGGCACTTGGGGCTGTTCTCATTGGAGAAGAGAAGGTTTAGGGGAGATCTGATAGAAGTGTATAAGATGATTAGGGGTTTAGATAGGGTAGATACTAAGAACCTTTTACCGCTAATGGAGTCAGGTGTTACTAGGGGACATAGCTTTAAATTAAGGGTGGTAGGTATAGGACCGATGTTAGGGGTAGATTCTTCACACAGCGGGTTGTGAGTTCATGGAATGCCCTGCCCGTATCAGTGGTGAACTCTCCTTCTTTATGGTCATTTAAGCGGGCATTGGATAGGCATTTGGAAGTTATTGGGCTAGTATAGGTTAGGTAGGATTCGGTCGGCGCAACATCGAGGGCCGAAGGGCCTGTACTGCGCTGTATCCTTCTATGTTCTATGTTCTATAGAACCTTATCCAAATCTATGAAACTTTGGAAAATCAACATCAATGCTTCGACTTTCACATTGGTCCCTCTGTTTAAGGACCCAGGATGAAGTCCAAATGAGCCTGAAAGCCTGTCAGCCCAGAGGTCTACCTGTTGGCTTCATCACACTTCCCTCTTAATTGTAATTTCACCAGGTTTCTCTCTCCCTTTGATTTACAGCTATTACTAGAGTGTTTTTGTATTTTCTATAGTGAAGACAGAAGCAAATATTTGTTTAATTCAACTTCCATTCATTTATTATATATTAATTTCTCCCCATTCTCACTATCAGGAGGACCACTCACCTTACTTAATCTTTTCCTTTCTAAATACTAGTAAAAACACATTATCTGTTCTTCCTTTTCTCGTTAGCATCCTCTCATACTCTAATTTCTTTCCCTTGATTCATCTTTTTGTCATTCTGTGCCATTCCTTATCTTCTGTCCAATATCTGATCTGCTAATCATATTATACTTCTTCCTTAATCTCAGTACCTTCCTTAAATTCTTAAGTTGGCCATAGATGGTTTGTTCTTCCTTTGCAACTTCTTTTTTACAGTAGGAATATATTTACTCTTAAATATACTTATTTTGAAATATCCCTTAAATATCTAACCTTTACTTCTATATCAGTCTATTCCTGAACTTGGTGTCCCAGTTCATCTTAGGTGTGCAGTTTTCGAGCATACATAATTGCCCTTTTTAAATTATAAAATATTAGTCTCAGACCCACTCATCTCCCTTTAAAACTGGATAGGAGATTCAATCTACCTAGAGATGCCTTTTCTCTGTGGCCAATAATTAATCTTGTCACGTTGCACTACACTAAGTCTGGTACAACAGACCAAGATGCCAAGAGAAACCCCTTCCCTTTTTTCCAAATAGTAGACAGAATTATCTAAGCTTTCCCAAGTCTTAATGTTCAGCATCCAGTCAGTGAGAGAGTCTTCAAGTGTTACTTGAAACTGCAACTTTCACACAGGATGTAAAGGTTGCCACTTAATAAAAGCTGACATTAACCAAGGATTCAATCAGTATTCAGAACATCCTTGTCGGATTTGGAATGTTAACAAATGGCAGAGAAAACATAGTTCTGCCTGGGGGTAGTGACAATAGAAACAAAATTCACATTTGGAAGTTTGCTTTCAAAGATCAAAGAAAACTTACAGCCCAGGAACAGGCCCTTCGGCCCTCTAAGCCTGAGCCGATCCAAATCCACTGTCTAAATCTATCGCCCAATTCCTAAGCATCTATATCCCTCTGCTCCCCACCTACTCATACATCTGTCCAGATGCACCTTAAATTAATCTATCGTGCCTGTTTACTACCTCTGCATTCCAGGCATCTATCACTCTCTGTGTTTCTTGGGCAAAAGTATGGCAGGAATAAAACTGGGATTCTTATTTTAAAAAGAAACGACTAATGTATTACCTTCTTCAGTTGTCTGACTTTGATAGTTGCCAGGCCAGATGAATATGGAGTCTGTTGAGTTCACATATAGCCTATGATATCCAGCAATCAAATACACAAGGTCTTTAGCATGACGAGTTTCCAGTACCAACGTCAGAGACTGTAAATAAAAACAGAGTCAGTAATTAAACTTTTCCACTAACAGACCTAACCTGAAAATGATATCAGCTCACTCATTTTAAAGATTTTGCTCAGCATTAGCTTCCTTGAATTTGCTGGGTGCAGTGTCTTCCCTCATTTGTTTTCCTTCATCTATAGCATGAAAATGTTGTACAATGCTGAAATTGCGAGTTGATAAGTGAGGGCAACAGGGAATCTGAGATCTGGGCAAATACTGGATAAAACAATCTATTTCTTTAACCACGAAATTCAAGGATTGAGAAAGAAGCAGGGACAATAGAGCAGGCAGGTGAATGAGTCAAATTGGGCTCAGAAAGAGAAACAAAGAATAAGAAAAATTGTTTGGATACAGACAAAAAAAAGAGAGAAAGGAGAAGTGAAAGCAAATGTAAAACGTTGCAAATTTCTAACAACATTTATTACAATTAGGAATAATATCTGGGGTTTGATTTATTCCTCTTCTGAATGGGAGAGGTGGATTGTATTATGAAAACCTAAACTTCATCATTAAAAATGTCTTGGTGTTGTCAAGTACTAACTATTGCCAACTTCCCGAACGGAAACTTTGCATTTATATAGCATATTTCAGAGCCACTAGACATCACTTTACAAACACGGATTACTTTTCAGATACAGTCACTGTTCCAATGTAGGAGTGGGATGAGTTCAATTAATCATTAATATTTAAATGCAACAATTTCTTATAACTTTCAGGCAAACATGTCACAGAAAAATGGGGCGCATTCAAGAAGGAAATATGGAGAGTACAGGGCCACCGTGTTCCAATAAAAGAAGGGGTGGGACCATTAAATCCTGTGAGCACTGGATATCTAAGGATACACAGCAATGGATTTAGAGAATAAAGAGATACTTATGGCAAATATCCAGGACTGAAAACAGCTGAAATCCTAGAGGAGTGCTGAATGTTCAAGAGGGAACTTAAAATGGAGAATAGGAGACCAGAATTGGTGACATGAAGGGATACTAACAATTAAAATAGAAGGAAATCCTAAACTGGTTTACACTTAGAGTAAAAGAGTTGTGCCATTGGGACCACAGAGTAAGGCAGGGAGTCAGAGGATGTAGGTAGGATTCCAAAAGAATACTTTCAGACAGTACTCACTTGTGAAATGGACAATATGCATACAGAAATCAGGGAGAAGGTCTGTGATACAATTAAATAAATTATCATTGACAGAGAGAGCTCTGAGTGGTCTGGCTTAGAATTCGATAAACGTCCAGGGCTGGATGAAGTATATTCCAGGTTGGTGAGTGAGGCAAGGGGCGAAATCAGGGACATTGCAATAATTTTCTATACCTGTCTGGCCCAGGAGAAGAGTCAGAGGACTTGAGGACAGCCAATGTAGTACTGTTATTCAAAAAGGAACAAAGGATAAACCAGGAGCTAGAAGCCAGTCAGTCTAACCTCGTGCTGGAGAAATTGCTTGAATGATTCAGAGGAACAGAATTAATTTGTAATTGGAGAGGCAGGAATTATGACTCGAAGAGCCTGCCTTCCACTGATCTGCAGTGGCCTAGTCACTGCTGCCTTTGGAAATTACTCCGGTGTCAGCAGATTAGTGTCACTGGCATTCTGGGAAAACAGGCAAGATGGGCTGGCAGACAGGCAGAAATCCCACCTTTCCTTGGTAAATGTCCTTAGTACCTCCTCCCTTTCCTTCACTTCACTTTCTGGGCTTGATCAGATTGGCCTGGCCTGGCTGGAAATATGCAGAGACCTCCCTAGCTCAGGGCCGAGTTAAATTGCAGTCAGGTCTATTGATGTTGGGATCATGGACGTGCCAGTGCGGCTACGTACTAAAGCCATCTGCTGTCTGATTGACAGTGAGCAAAGGTAAGAGTCACCCGCAAGTAACTTCATTGCAAAACATTAGCAAACTGAGGATAGGAATAATTGCTGAACAAATGTTACTGCAGCACAGGTCACAGCAGCAAGGATTTGACCAGACAACACCCGTATCAGAAAATGTACTAAGTCCTTGTTCAAGCAAGCAGTTAGCATCAATAGCCTTTACCTTCACATCCACCAGGTAGATGTTCACCACGCTGATCTTCTCATACTCAAAGGTCAATTCCAACTTCTGGATGCTGTTGAAGTCTGTTAACTGGTTTATAATATTGAGTTTGCTGTTAACAACTTCGCTGATACCATATTTGGCTCCGACCAACAATGTGATAAATGATTCGCTGTCCTGCAGTTGAAGAAGTTGCATTTCATTAGAAACTTATTAAAGATGACAAAAAAGACTAGTTTAAAAAAATGAGCCAGTTTCTGTTTCTCCCTACGTACCAGAAGGGTTGCGTTAAAGGTTTTCCCTCCATATGCTCGAAGATCACTCAGTATGTTCAGGTAATTCAGCCGGACTTGTGCCGTGGATATCAGTTGCTTCAAACAGAATGAGTGTATTTTAATATACTGGCATGAAAAGTTATTTTAATGAAAAGATGTCCCCAACAGCGTTGCACATGTGGCAACATTGAACAAAAATGGTCAAAGACTTTCAATGGAAAATAATGGGAATCCCGCCTGGAATTTTCCAACGAGTGATTCAGTACAATGACAGAAAACACCTATCAGCAAATCAGGTTATGCATTGGCAGCAGGTGTGGCCCTGTGGTTACATCCTCTTTAAACTCAATCTTGCATGTTTATAAAGACCCTACAATAACTCTCTCCTTCAATGCATATACCATGATTTTCAGCATTTCCTTCCCAGACATAATTATAGTTCTAAATTTTCAGATGTCTGTTTAATTTGCCATCTTCACATGACTTCATTATTTAACAAATTAATCCAGTTGAGTTTATTACCATAAAACAACAAGGCACACTTCCTCTGATTTTAAAGAAATTAATGGAAAATCCATGTGATGAATACATTTTATCTTTTATCTTTGCTGCATGGATTTAAATAACTGCTTTACAAAAAAAAGAGTTTTAATATCAAATAATCGATGTATATTCATGAAGCTCAATTTATCAAAGATATTCTTTATATTGTGAACAATTGGTTTTCCTCCCTAAAATGTAATGTCCTGAACGTCTGCAGTTAACGCTGGGGATCACAAAGTGGCTGATAGATAATGATGAGCAATTTCAGGGGCTGATCAACTTTAATCTTTCATACACAAAAATATTGAAATGCTTAACTGGGCTAACAATATGAGAAGCTTTAATTAAAACTTATGACCTAATTATAAAATATGCAGCTTTGAAACTGCATTTCCCAAAAAAGCAATTTTATTTAAAGCACTCTTTACAAACAAGCTTTAGCTTAATAGTGCTGGTTACAGTGGAATTTCCTACATCACTTCACAGCTGAGTAGGAGGATGTCTAAAGAGAGGCAGAAGCAGTGGAGGAAAATACACAACTGAAGTCTCTTATTGAGGAATACAGCAGCAGAAAAGGCAAACACATGATGAGGTTAAAAGGATATGGACTTGTAGGTCAAGGAGGAAAAGTTTCCTAGAGATGTATGAGACCATAGAGGGATTGTAAAAGTGTTATTCAAATGCAGTATATGGATAAAAAAATCGAAGGGTGCTTCAAGATAAAGGATAATTCTGCACTGGTGCTAAGATTAACTTGAAGCACTTAGGATGAGAGGCACTTTACAGGCACGCATTAATGATTGGCTGACTGATAGAGGAGGTGATAGTCTAGTGCTGTTATTGCTGTTTTGTTAATCCAGAGACCCAGATAATGCCCTGTGAACTGTTTGAATCCTGCCATGGAAAATGGTGAATTTTTAATTCAATAAATATCTGGAATTAAAGAGTCTAGTGATGATCATAAATCTATTGCCAATTGTTGGGAAACCTTCATTAATGTTCTTCAGGGACAAAGTTGCCATCCTTTGATTGAGATGTGAGATATTCCACAAAGAGAATTAAACAAGATTCCATGGTAAGTACAGTAGTGGCCAATATTTACCACTCAGCCAACATTTTATCAAGGTACCTTGGTTAGTTATCGTGTTGTTGTTTGTGGGAGCCTGTCTAGTGGAAATTGTTTGCTAGGATTCCTGTCCTATAACAATGACAACATTTCAAAACAGGGTCACTTGGTCTGAAGTATTTGTGACTTCTTTTGTGAAAAAGAATATTGTTAGGTACACGTCTTTCATTCCTTTAAATAGGCCTCAATGACCTTGGGTTAAGGGATAAAAGTTCAGATTTTGCCCTTCAGATGATGGCCATTTACTCAGGCTGGATTTAAGGTGGAGACAAATGGAGAAAATAGCGAGTTTAAAAAGAATTGTGATCCTTGGACACAATGAAGCTTAATTTCAATACAGCGCAGAACAGGCCCTTCGGCCCTTGATGAAGCTTGATTACAAGAGGGGCAGACCAGTATGTGTCATCTGCCGGTTTTATAGGGTTTTTTTCTCTGGGTATGACAGGGCTTCATTGTGATGCCCTCTACAGTTGAATACAGCAACCATTCACGACCAGGTTCCCACATGAGGAAAGGCCACTTGGACATATCACCAAGGAATGAATAATGGCAGCAAAACCAAACACTCAGAATGAGCTAACAGCATCAGGAGATGGAAACATAGAAAGCAGCAAAAGTTTGTTTTCTCCTCCTTTAATACTTCACGAATACAGATTTGATCTGGAATGTCACTCAGACACATATTTAAGAGGCTTTAATAAGTAACAAATAAATATTTCACTGATTCTTAGAAGGCAAAGAACATTCACACTTTACACCGCCCTGCTTTAGCAACAGTATTAAAGTGTAAAGGGAAGTATTTTCCCTTCAATATAAAACTAGAAACTTTTGTACTTGGGATAATAACTTCTTCACATGTTCCTACATGTTTCAATGAAGTCACCTCTGACTCATCTAAACTCCTATACAGGTCCAGTTTAGTAAAGCCCCGCACCAATCACAATGCATTAATATCCTTCCATACATATGGTGATCAGTATTGTACACAGTGCAGTAAAAAGATTCCATAATCGTAATGTGTAAATAAATGATAATTATTTTGCTTGTTCTCTTAATTGAGAGCTATCGATTCTCTTGGACACAAGAAGAACACAAGTCTTTGAAATACTCCTGTGCTCTTGGATCAGTGGTTAGCACTGCTGCCTCACAGTGCCAGGGACCTGGAATCAATTCCAGTCTCGGGGCACTGTCCGTCTGGTGTTTGCATGTTCCCCCGTGTCTGCACGAGTTTCCTCCAGTTGACTCCCACAATCTAAAGATGTGCAGGTTAGGTACATTGGCCACGCTAAATTGACTATATTATTCAGGGATGTGTAGGTTAGGTGCATTAATCAGGTGTACACATAGAGTCGTGGATAGGGGAATGGGTCAGGATGGGTTACACTTCGGAGGGACAGTGTGGACTTGTTGGGCCAAATGGCCTGTTTCCACACTGGAGGGATTCTATTCTATGAAATCTCCGGAGAGCAGGAAGGGACCTTGGTTTAATGACTCATTCAACAGATGGCACCTTAAGCACTTCAGCATGCCCTCATTACTGCACTGCAACATCAACCAAGTTACTTGTTCTCAAGTCTCCAGAATTGGACCTGATCCACAATGTTTTGACCAAACGGCAAGTGCGCTACACATTGAGTCATGGCTTATGCAACAGCACACCTTTATAAAACAGCAAAACGACCAAGAAAGCTGTAAATCTGAAATAGATACCTGAAAAAGTTGGAAATATTCAGCAAGTCGGGCAGCATGATTGGAGGGAGGAAAACAGTTAACATGGGGAATGCTTTGTCAGAACTGAGAGCACTTTGGGATGTAACAGTATTTAAACAAGGCATAAAAAACCTCAAGGGTACGTGCAGAAAGAGCATCTGTGATTGCGTTGAAAGCAGTAAAGATTGATATTTTTAAAAAACTCACTTTTACCTTTGGATAGCCAGTTATAAAGAATTACCTTTTGTCCTGGTGCAATCAAGCTATGATTGTTCTTAAGGTGATAGTTAATGGCCTTTCTGATATCTTTCTCTTTCATGTTGTCAAGTACAGTTGATGAGACAAAATTCTCAATTCCCCAATCCCTGAAAATAATAAGGTTGCAATTAAAACTATTTCACCCCAATCATAGAATTGTACAGTACAGAAAAAGGCTATTTCACCCATTGTGTCTGTACTGACTCCCAGAAGAGCTATGATATTTGTGACATTGGAAACTATTCCTGCAAACCACTTACCATTCTGACTTGGAAATCTATTGCCATTTCTTCAATGTCACTGGGTCAAAATCCTGCAATTCCAACTCTAAGGGCATTGTGGGTCAATCGACAGTACGTGGACTGCAGCAGTTCAATATGGCAGCTCACCACCACCTTCTCAAGGGCAACAAGGGATGAGCAAGAAAAGCTGGGCCAGCCAGCATCACCCATGATTTATGAGTGATTTTGTTTTAAAATCCCATGTTCAATTAATTAATAGTTGCAGCTTATGCACAATGATGGCGGAGTTGGAACAAAGAACCCTACCTCATAGAGCCATCTGGTGATCTGAAGCTGCAACTACATTGTGACAGTTGCCATAGTGATTTCCAATACAGGGAGTGTCTGGTTTGCAAATGGGTTCCATTCTGGAGTTTGTTCACAAGTTGGTTTGTACACATGGCAGCACACAATACAGGACAATGGAAAGCAGCTATTCATAAGTACAGGAAATGTTTGGATATCTGGTCGTTAAAGTTATGAACATGTAATGGAACACATTCATAAGTACAGTCAGTTCTGCTATAACGCTATTGTTCTGTTCTCGTGCAAACCTGTGTTATAAGAAAATCACATAATAGCAGCACTATTTAAACTAATGGGGCCATGGTCGTGTTATACACAAAAGTTCACACTATAGAAACAGTGTCCCCAATTCGTTAATTATGTTATAGCGAATTCACATTAACAAAATGCACGCTTTAGCAGAATGATCTGTATGAGCATTCTTAAGTTGGACGTTTGTAAATCAGGGATCCCTGTATATGATTCAGAACCTTGGGACGACCCAAAGTGCTTTATTGCTAATAAAGTACTTTTAAAATATGGTCACGGTCATGATAAAAGAAACATTGCAGTTAATTTGTACACAGCAATGTGAACTGAAAACCTGATTTTGATGAGCAATAAATATTGGCTAGAAATATTCAATGCATGTTGGATTTTTAAAAATAATTCTTGTTTTCTCAGGAAGAATATACCAAGTACTGCACTTCTGCTTCCTAGTTGTGAAACCTGAAAGGCTTCAGAAAAGATGTACAAGGATGTTGCCAGGGTTGGAGGGTATGAGTTATAGGGAGAGGTTGAATAGGCTGGGGCTGATTTCCCTGGAGCGTCGGAGGCTGAGGGGTGACCTTATAGAGGTTTAGAAAATCATGAGGGGCACGGATTGGGTAAATGGACAAAGTGATTTCTCTGGGTGCGGGAGTCCAGAACCAAAGGGTGAGAGGGGAAATATTTGAAAGGGACCTGAGGGGAATCTTTTTCACACAAACGGTGGTGCGTGTAGGGAATGAGCTGCCAGAGGAAGTGGTGGAGGCTGGTACAATTACAACATTTAAAAGGCGTCTGGAAGGGTATATCAAAAAGAAGAGTTTACAGTGATATGGGCCAAGTGCTGGCAAATGGGACTAGATTAAGTTAGGACATCGGGTCAGCATGGACGGGTTGGACCAAAGGTCTGTTTGCATGCTGTACATCTCTATGACTCTATCAGTGGACTGCTGTTACAGCTATTGAGGTCACATTGACAGGGTCTGGGAGTGAAAGGTGTCTGGGCCTGTTTTTGTGTCAGTAGAGATTGATGCTAAGTTGACTTCCATTCCTATCCCAATTTAAAATCGGGTCTGGATGAAATTTAAAGAATTACGAAGTGCCAAGGAGTTAGTCTTCAAGTAGAAGACTAAAAATAAGAATCTAAGATTAATTCCACTTAAAGGGGTAATTCTATGACATGTTAGTGAAGTAACTCATAACTGAGAAGTTCCTCTAGCCTGGAGTTTCACAAACACTGAGTGCTGTCAATGAGGAGTGTCCTTAATGAAGGGTCTAGTTGCTAAACTCATGCAAACAATGCCTCACTAACAGCAAGTTCCTTCAAACAAACGTCTCACTCACGAGGAATCTTATTAACAAGGAAACTGACTAATAAAGAATCTCGTTAATAAGGAGTTTCGATAAAAGGAAGACTAGCTAATGAAGGATCACACTAATGGGAAGATTTGCCAATAAAGCAGCTCACTAAGAAAGTGTCTGACTGATGTGATGGCTTATGAAACAGGGGTCTTGCTATCAAGAAGTCCATATAGTGCTGTGCGAACATAGTGTGGTGTGAGGTACAGCTGAAGCATTGCCCAGTTCAATCTGCCCAATGTATTGACTCACTCAATGTACTTCATGGAGACTTTCTCAGAATGGTTGGAGCTGAGGATGCATTCCTGAATTTGCAGTGCTGCGAGACGGATAGCAGTGCTGTATTTCATCTCCATCGCAAACCTCTCCAGCAGCACATCATTGCAACTCTGTAAAAGAGATTACTAAAGGCATCACACAGCAATCTAGAAAATATCCACACAAATTGCCACCACTTACAAATGCTTTCACAAAATTACAGAATAGAATAAAACTATGCAACAGAAAAGTGCCCCTTGGTCCATCAAGTATGCGCTTGTCAAAAACCCCTTTTCCAGCACTTGGTCCATAGCTTTGTCTGTCTTGGCTTCGAAGTGCATTGTGTTGCTGCTGGTTCTTTGAACGATCTGTCCAGTTAAACCAACACCCTAGTTCTTTCCTTGTAGCTCTACATATTTTCTTTGCAACTACGTATCCAAAACTAATCAAAGGCTCTGTGGTACAGTGGCAATGTCCCTACCTTTGAGCTAGGAGTTTTGGCTGTAAGTCCCATCTGCTCCAGAGGTGTGTAAAAACACCTCTGAGCTCTGAAGGAGGGTGATCATTTAGTGGTACAACTGGACTCTTAACCCAGAGACCCAGGTAATGTTCTGGGGACCTGGGTTTGAATCCCACCATGGTAGATGCTGGAAACTGGAATTCAATAAAAATCTGGAATTAAAGTCTAATGATAACAGTGAACCATTGTTGGTGAAAAACTCATCTAGGTCACAAACATTCCTTAGAGAAGGAGTCTGCCATCCTTACCGTCTGGCCTACATGTGACTCCAGACCCACAGCAATGTGGTTTGACTTTTAACTGCCATCTGGACAATTCGGAATGGGTAACAATTGTTAGCCTAGTCAGTGATGCCCTGATCCCATGAATTAATTTAAAAAACAGGTTGAGCAGAAATTATCTACAAACACTAAACAAATCTTACTGTCAAACCTACATCCACCATTCTTTTTCAGGCAGTGAATTTCAGATTATAACACACTGAATATAAACTTTCACCTCCTTTCTCATAAATTATTTTTCTGCTGCATGGAATCCTGAAATTCCTTCAGGATCTTCCAGAACCGGAAGTCATTGAAATCTACAGGACCTCTGAGAGGGAACATTGCTCATCTGCCCACTGTTCTTTGACCTTAAACCAGTGCCTTCAGGTTAGGAACCAAAGTGAAAATAATGAAAACAGTTTCTTTTCATTTACTCAGTCAAAGCCGCTTGTATTTATAGACACCCGTATTAAATCTCCCCTTAATTTTCTCTGCTCTGCAGAGAACCACCTCACTTTCTCTAGCTGCTACAAAACTCAAATTGCCAATCCTCACATGTCAACTATAATTTTAACCATGAATACAGAACATCTCACAAATACCGAAATTGCTGGATGTATGAAAATGAAGTCCATCTAGTTCACCATCTGCAATCTTGCTATATTAATTGTACAATGATAATATTACTATTAACTAATCACGGTAATTCATCCCTAACTATTAATCTACAACAGATGCAGACAGGTGTGCAAAACCACTGGAGGTGGGGATTTTGGCAGATACAAAGTCACCCATTTCTCCTAGACCAGCCACACTTATCAAATGTCATGTTTATATGACTTATCCAAAATTGCTATTGTCTGAAAGTAATCTATTTAATTTTTGTGTGAATTGCCCAAGCTGATTTACTCCATTCCCTTCGAGGTATGTTCCACAATGTCCTCATCGAAATATTTTTAAAATTCATTTAGGGGATGAGGGTATCGCTGACCATATCCCTCAATTACCCAGAGGGTGGTTTCAGAGTCAACCACATTGCTGTGGGTCTGGGTCATATGTATGTAGTTTCCTTCCCTGAAGGATTTCAGTGAACTGGATGAGTTTTTCCTAACAATCAACATTTGACCCTTAATTCCAGATAATTCAAATTCCACCATCTGCAGTGGCAGGATTTGTTCCGAGGCTCCTAAAACATTAGCTGGGTCTCTGGATTAATAGTCCAGTGATATTAGCACGAGGTCATAATCTTCCCTAATGTACTTCAGCATATTAGTTTTGAATATATTCCACTTTAAGCGCAGAATATGTCCTCCAGCTTTATCGCTCTTGGGAAACAGAACCTTTTTTGGTGTGGTCAGTCATGATTGTTATAAGGGGCTTACCATGATCCTTCATGTCAAATAGATACCTGTGAGTAGAGGTATTCAAAAGTAACTGGATCATCTTGTAAAAGTACAAGTGGATCTCTTGGCAGGAAACAAACCCTGAAGAGACACCTATAATCACGGGGCTCTCGCTTCTGGACCACCTGTGACAAGGTAGAAAACATTTATATCAGGAAATACCTTCTTATTGTCACACTGTGGAAATAATCAACAAAAAAAATTCTTTAAGCTTATGTTTTAACAAGAAACATTTCGCACTGGGTGGTGTTGTGATACAGAGGAGGGGGACTTCTCTGGATAAATTTGTTGATATCAGCCCAGGCTTCCTTTTGTTAAATAGAGGCCCAATCCCCAAGTTCTTTAATTACTTGCAATGCAATGCTATTTTTAGCAGTCTCAATAAAATTTGTTATTTCCATGCTGAATCAATTTTTACATACATTTTGCAGTTGAACAGATGAAATATAAGCATTAGGAACTGGGGCAGGCCATTTGCTCCACCATTCAACAAAATTATAATTAACATGTACCTTAACTTCACCTTCCTGTACTATCTCCATATCCCTTTGTTATTTTAGAACACAAAAACCTGCCACCCTTTACCTTGAATAGGCTCAATGTCAGACCATCCTCAGCTCTCCAAAATACAGTTTTCCAAAGATTCACAACTCAACTCTCCATCCCGGTTCTACTTGGGCAGTATCTCATTCTGAGAGTGTGAGTGACCCTATGTGCGAGATTCACCAGCCATGTGGGAACTTACAAAGGTGGGGAGTGACAGCCGAGGGGAAGGCTCTCGATGTGGACACACCACCCGAAGAAGGATGGACCACCACTCTCTTTCCTCCCATCTTTTAACCAGTCTGCTTAAGAAAAGAGCTGACCCATGCCAAGTATATCATGGCATTGCCAATGTAATATTTAGATCAAGTTAACAATTCCAAATACCTGTTAATTTCTTTTAAAAATACAGTTCAGTTGCTGATGTTGGCACTCACTCACGTACCTTCATTTTATCAGGAGCAGGTTGGAGTGGACAGGAAGGCAGCTACCTGTCATATTTTATGTTATATGGGACATTAAGAACAGTCCCATGGATTTCCATTCTATCTCCTCGCATTCTTCTGAACTTCAAGAAACACTGAATTCATTTACTCAACCTTCCAACATAAGACAACCACCTCATTCTAGGAACCAATCTGACTGGTCACAGCCCCTCTTCTGCTGTTACATCCTTCCTTTGGTAGATGGACCCAAACTGTAAACAGTCGTTTAGGTGTGACCTCACCAATATCCTGGAATTGTTGTGAGAAGACTGTTTGACTCCTATATCCAATCCAATTTTTTATCCAAAGTGAACGTACAATTTGCCTTCCCAGAAAAGTGATTACCAGGAAATACCATAGGTAATGCAGAGAGACATCTTCTTCAATCCTATGTTGTGTAATATTGATCAGCATTTCTGAACCAGAATTTGATAAAGCCAAGAGATGCTGCTTTGTTCAAATACCATTTACAAAGTCTCCAAAAACAGAACTTTTCTTTAGGCTGCAGCAAATGGAACAAACTATTCAAAATGCCAGATTTGGACAGCAGTCCAATGTTAGGTAACAAAGCCAACAGATATAGAGGCAAAAACAGAAGTTGCTGGAAAAGCTCAGCAGGTCTGGCAGCATTTGTGAAGAGAAATCAGAGTTATTGTGACCCGGTGGGTCCAGTGACCCTTCCTCAGAACTGATACAGAGGATGGTTAAGGGTTTCATTCTGTAGACGTACATGTGGGTAACTTTAGTTGTCTACATAAAAGCTTGCAAACTCTCAAGGATATCACTCCCTCATGTAAACAGTTCAAAGAAACCCCAACGTACCTGCTCAATGAGTTCATCATCATGTAAGATATAGATCTTGTTGATAGTGTATCGTTCCTTCAAAACCAGAGCAAAATGCTCAATACAACGGATGGATAACTTTGACTTCAGGCTGAGGATGATATCCTTTCAAATTTCAGTAGAAAGGGAAAACAAAATTAATTTCTTATTGCCTTTCTGAATTTCCTGTTGAAGATATATGGTCATATTACCTATCCCCAGCTACCTCACAGCGGCAGAGACCTGGGTTCAATTCCCGCCTCAGGCGACTGACTGTGTGGAGTTTGCACATTCTCTCCGTGTCTGTGGGTTTCCTCCGGGTGTTCCGGTTTCCTCCCACAGTCCAAAGATGTGCAGGTTAGGTGAATTGGCCATGCTAAATTGCCCGTAGTGTTTGGTGTAGGGGAATGGGTCTGGGTGGGTTGAGCTTCGGTGGGTCGGTGTGGACTTGTTGGGCCGAAGGGCCTGTTTCCACACTGTAAGTAATCTAATCTAAAATCCTCTCCTATTGGCTGATTCCTGGGACGAAGAGGTTGAGTTCTCAGGAACGGCTAAACAGATTCGGCCATTATTCACTCGAGTGTAGAAGAATGAGGGGTGACCTGATTGAAACATATAGGATTCTCAGGGAACGTGAAAGGCTGGATGTTGAGAAGATGTTTCCACTTGTTGGGGAATCTCAAACTAGGGGACATAGTTACAGAATGACATGGAAAAAAATTTCTTTTCCCGGAGCAAGGTGAATATCTGAATTCTCGATCACAAGTTGTGGAGTTGAGATCCCTGAAAGTATTTAAAGAAACACTAGGTAGATATTTAAAATATTAAGACGTGAGCATGAAACAGGAGTTGAGGGCTGGAGCAGATCAGCCATGATCTTGCATAATGGCAGGATAGGAGTCCGGGAGCTAAATGGCCTACTTCTCCACTTGTTCCTTATGTTCTTACGATCTAAGAAGACTCCGAAGCAACATGATAATAAGCACTGCAGAAATATGAAGGAAAAAGAGTTAAATCATCCCTAACATCCTGCCTTACTCACTGCCCAAGTCTGTAGTCCCTGTTCCATCCACAGTCTACATCTGCTGCTCCATTGCTGTGGGAACCCCCTGCTCTATCCAGTGTCCCAACCTCATCCTCCATCCACATTCATACCCCCTTCTCCACCCATTCTTCGAACCCCTTCTCCACCCACTCCCCCAAACCCCCGTCCCCATCCACTCTCCCAAACCCCCATCCCCATCCACTCTCCCAAACTCCCGTCCCCATCCACTCTCCCTAACCCCCGTCCCCATCCACTCTCCCAAACCCCCGTCCCATTCCACTCTCCCAAACTCCCGTCCCCATCCACTCTCCCAAACCCCCGTCCCATTCCACTCTCCCAAACCCCCGTCCCCATCCACTCTCCCAAACTCCCGTCCCCATCCACTCTCCCAAACCCCCGTCCCATTCCACTCTCCCAAACTCCCGTCCCCATCCACTCTCCCAAACTCCCATCCCCATCCATTCTCCCAAATCCCCATCCCCATCTACTCCCAAACCCCCGTCCCCATCCACTCTCCCAAACCCCTTCTCCAAACATTCTCTCAAAGCCCCTTCTTCACCCATTCTTCAAATCCCTTCTCCACCCACACTCCCAAACCCCCGTCCCCATCCACTCTCCCAGCCCCCTTCTCCACCCAGTCTTCGAACCCCTTCCCCACCCTCTCCCAAACTCCCATCCCCACCTACTCTCCCAAACCCCCGTCCCCATCCACACTCCCAAACTCCCGTCCCCACCCATCCACTCTCCCAAACCCCCATCCCCATCCACTCTCCCAAATCCCCATCCCCATCTACTCCCAAACCCCCATCCCCATCCACTCTCCCAGCCCCCTTCTCCCCCCACTCTCCCAGCCCCCTTCTCCACCCACTGTCCCAAACCCCTTCTCCAAACACTCTTCCAAAGCCCCTTCTCCACTCACTCTCCCAGCCCCCTTCTCCACCCATTCTTCAAACCCCTTCTTCACCCACACTCCCAAACCCCCGTCCCCATTCACTCTCTCAGCCCCCTTCTCCCCCCACTCTCCCAAGCCCCTTCTCCAAACACTCTCCCAACCCCTTCTCCACCACTCTCCCAAAGCCCCTTCTTCACCCACTCACCCAAACCCCCGTCCCCTTCCACTCTCCCAAACCCCCCACTCCCCCAAATCCCCATCCCCACCCACTCTACCAACCCCCTTCTCCATCCACTCTCCCAGCCCCCTTCTCCACCCACTCTCCCAGCTCCCTTCTCCACCCACTCTCCCAACCTTCTTCTCCACCCACCCTCCCAGCCTCTTCTCCATCCACTCTCCCAAACCCCCTTCCCCATCCACTCTCCCAGCCCCCCTCTCCACCTATTCTTCGAACCCCTTCTCCACACACGTTCCCAAAGCCTCGTCCACATTCCACTCTCCCAAACCCCCGTCTCCATCCATTCTCTCAGCCCCCTTCTCCACCCACTCTCCCAACCCCCTTCTCCACCCACTCTCCCTGCCCCCTACTCCACCCACTCTCCCAAACCCCCTTCTCCACCCACTCTCCCAACCCCCTTCTCCACCCACTCTCCCTGCCCCCTACTCCACCCACTCTCCCAAACCCCCTTCTCCATCCACACTCACAACCCCCTTCCCCACCCACTTTCCCAACCCCCTTCTCCATCCACTCTCCCATTGCCCTACTCCACTGTTCCAACCCCCTTTCCCGTACACTCTCCCAAACCCACCCTCCCCATCCACTCTCCCAGCCCCCTTCTCCACCCACTCTCCCAGCCCCCTTCTCCACCCGCTCACCCAAACCCCCATCCCCATCCACTCTCCCAAACCCCCTTCCCTATCCACTCTCCCAAACCCTCATCCCCATCCACTCGCCCAGCCCCCTTCTCCACCCATTCTCCAAGCCCCATTTCTCCACCCACTCTCCAGCACACTTCCCCATCCACTCTACCAACCCCCTTCTCCACCCACTCTCCCAACCTCTTTCTCCAACTACGCTCCCAGCCCACTTCTCCACCCACCCTCCCAGTCATCTTCTCCACCCACTCTTCCAAACCCCTTCTCCACCCACTTGCCCAGCCCCCTTCTCCACCCAAACTCCCAAAGCTCCTTCTCCACCCACTCTCCCAACCCCCTTCTCCACCCAGTCTCCCAGTCCCCTTCTCCACCCACTCTCCCAACCTTCTCTTCCACCCACTCTCCCAAGCCCTTTCCCCACCCACTCTCCCAGCTCCCTTCCCCATCCACCATCCCAACCCCCACTCCACCCACTCTCCCAATGCCATTCTCCCACTGTTCCAACCCCCTTTCACATCCACTCTCCCAACCCCCTTCTCCACCCACTCTCCCAACCCCCTTCTCCACCCACTCTCCCAACCCCCTTCTCCACCCACCCTCCCAAGCGCCTTCTCCACCCACTCTCCCAAATCCCTTCTCCACCCACTCTCCCAAACCCCTTCTCCACCCACTCTCTCACCGCCCCGTCTTCACCCATTCTCCCAACCCCCATCTTCACCCACTCTCCCAGCCCCCATCTCCACCCACTCTCCCAGCACACTCCCCCATCCACTCTCCCAACCTCCTTCTCCTCCCACTCCCCCAATGCCCTTTTCCAACAACTCTCCCAGCCCCCTTCACCACACACTCTCCCAAACCCCTTCTCCACCCACTCTCCCAAGCCCCTTCTATACCCACTCTCCCAGCCCCCTGCTCCACCCACTCTCCCAGCCCACTTCTCCACCCACTCTCCTAGCCCCCGTCTTCACCCTCTCTACCAAACCCCTTCTCCACCCACTCTCCCAAGCCCTTTCCCCACCCACTCTCCCAGCTCCCTTCCCCATCCACCATCCCAACCCCCTTCTCCACCCACTCTCCCAAATCCCTTCTCCACCCACTCTTCCAGCCTCCTTCTCCACCCACTCTTCCAAACCCCTTCTCCACCCACTCTCTCACCGCCCCTGCTCCACCCACTCTCCCAGTCCCCTTCTCCACCCACTCTCCCAGTCCCCTTCTCCACCCACTCTCCCAGTCCCCTTCTCCACCCACTCTCACAACCTTCTTCTCCACCCACTCTCCCAAATCCCTTCTCCCCCCACTCTCCCAGCCCCCTTCTCCACCCACTGTCCCAAACCCCTTCTCCAAACACTCTTCCAAAGCCCCTTCTCCACTCACTCTCCCAGCCCCCTTCTCCACCCATTCTTCAAACCCCTTCTTCACCCACACTCCCAAACCCCCGTCCCCATTCACTCTCTCAGCCCCCTTCTCCACCCACTCTCCCAAGCCCCTTCTCCAAACACTCTCCCAACCCCTTCTCCACCACTCTCCCAAAGCCCCTTCTTCACCCACTCACCCAAACCCCCGTCCCCTTCCACTCTCCCAAACCCCCCACTCCCCCAAATCCCCATCCCCACCCACTCTACCAACCCCCTTCTCCATCCACTCTCCCAGCCCCCTTCTCCACCCACTCTCCCAGCTCCCTTCTCCACCCACTCTCCCAACCTTCTTCTCCACCCACCCTCCCAGCCTCTTCTCCATCCACTCTCCCAAACCCCCTTCCCCATCCACTCTCCCAGCCCCCCTCTCCACCTATTCTTCGAACCCCTTCTCCACACACGTTCCCAAAGCCTCGTCCACATTCCACTCTCCCAAACCCCCGTCTCCATCCATTCTCTCAGCCCCCTTCTCCACCCACTCTCCCAACCCCCTTCTCCACCCACTCTCCCTGCCCCCTACTCCACCCACTCTCCCAAACCCCCTTCTCCACCCACTCTCCCAACCCCCTTCTCCACCCACTCTCCCTGCCCCCTACTCCACCCACTCTCCCAAACCCCCTTCTCCATCCACACTCACAACCCCCTTCCCCACCCACTCTCCCAACCCCCTTCTCCATCCACTCTCCCATTGCCCTACTCCACTGTTCCAACCCCCTTTCCCGTACACTCTCCCAAACCCACCCTCCCCATCCACTCTCCCAGCCCCCTTCTCCACCCACTCTCCCAGCCCCCTTCTCCACCCGCTCACCCAAACCCCCATCCCCATCCACTCTCCCAAACCCCCTTCCCTATCCACTCTCCCAAACCCTCATCCCCATCCACTCGCCCAGGCCTCTTCTCCACCCATTCTTCGAATACCTTCTCCACCCACTCTCCCAAACCCACCCTCCCTATTCACTCTCCCAGCCCCCTTCTCCACCCATTCTCCAAGCCCCATTTCTCCACCCACTCTCCAGCACACTTCCCCATCCACTCTACCAACCCCCTTCTCCACCCACTCTCCCAACCTCTTTCTCCAACTACGCTCCCAGCCCACTTCTCCACCCACCCTCCCAGTCATCTTCTCCACCCACTCTTCCAAACCCCTTCTCCATCCATTCTCTCAGTCCCCTTCTCCACTCACTCTCTCAGTCCCCTTCTCCACCCACTCTTCCAAACCCCTTCTCCACCCACTTGCCCAGCCCCCTTCTCCACCCAAACTCCCAAAGCTCCTTCTCCACCCACTCTCCCAACCCCCTTCTCCACCCAGTCTCCCAGTCCCCTTCTCCACCCACTCTCCCAACCTTCTCTTC
The DNA here is from genome assembly GCF_020745735.1 of Hemiscyllium ocellatum. Taxonomy (NCBI): domain Eukaryota; kingdom Metazoa; phylum Chordata; class Chondrichthyes; order Orectolobiformes; family Hemiscylliidae; genus Hemiscyllium; species Hemiscyllium ocellatum. The sequence continues at coordinate 53,877,206 of NC_083411.1, read as the reverse complement.
CACCCACTCTCCCAAGCCCTTTCCCCACCCACTCTCCCAGCTCCCTTCCCCATCCACCATCCCAACCCCCGCTCCACCCACTCTCCCAATGCCATTCTCCCACTGTTCCAACCCCCTTTCACATCCACTCTCCCAACCCCCTTCTCCACCCACTCTCCCAACCCCCTTCTCCACCCACCCTCCCAAGCGCCTTCTCCACCCACTCTCCCAAATCCCTTCTCCACCCACTCTCCCAACCCCCTTCTCCACCCACCCAACCAAACCCCTTCTCCACCCACTCTCCCAGCCTCCTTCTCCACCCACTCTCCCAAACCCCTTCTCCACCCACTCTCTCACCGCCCCGTCTTCACCCATTCTCCCAACCCCCATCTTCACCCACTCTCCCAGCCCCCATCTCCACCCACTCTCCCAGCACACTCCCCCATCCACTCTCCCAACCTCCTTCTCCTCCCACTCCCCCAATGCCCTTTTCCAACAACTCTCCCAGCCCCCTTCACCACACACTCTCCCAAACCCCTTCTCCACCCACTCTCCCAAGCCCCTTCTATACCCACTCTCCCAGCCCCCTGCTCCACCCACTCTCCCAGCCCACTTCTCCACCCACTCTCCTAGCCCCCGTCTTCACCCTCTCTACCAAACCCCTTCTCCACCCACTCTCCCAAGCCCTTTCCCCACCCACTCTCCCAGCTCCCTTCCCCATCCACCATCCCAACCCCCTTCTCCACCCACTCTCCCAAATCCCTTCTCCACCCACTCTTCCAGCCTCCTTCTCCACCCACTCTTCCAAACCCCTTCTCCACCCACTCTCTCACCGCCCCTGCTCCACCCACTCTCCCAGTCCCCTTCTCCACCCACTCTCCCAGTCCCCTTCTCCACCCACTCTCACAACCTTCTTCTCCACCCACTCTCCCAAATCCCTTCTCCCCCCACTCTCCCAGCCCCCTTCTCCACCCACTGTCCCAAACCCCTTCTCCAAACACTCTTCCAAAGCCCCTTCTCCACTCACTCTCCCAGCCCCCTTCTCCACCCATTCTTCAAACCCCTTCTTCACCCACACTCCCAAACCCCCGTCCCCATTCACTCTCTCAGCCCCCTTCTCCCCCCACTCTCCCAAGCCCCTTCTCCAAACACTCTCCCAACCCCTTCTCCACCACTCTCCCAAAGCCCCTTCTTCACCCACTCACCCAAACCCCCGTCCCCTTCCACTCTCCCAAACCCCCCACTCCCCCAAATCCCCATCCCCACCCACTCTACCAACCCCCTTCTCCATCCACTCTCCCAGCCCCCTTCTCCACCCACTCTCCCAGCTCCCTTCTCCACCCACTCTCCCAACCTTCTTCTCCACCCACCCTCCCAGCCTCTTCTCCATCCACTCTCCCAAACCCCCTTCCCCATCCACTCTCCCAGCCCCCCTCTCCACCTATTCTTCGAACCCCTTCTCCACACACGTTCCCAAAGCCTCGTCCACATTCCACTCTCCCAAACCCCCGTCTCCATCCATTCTCTCAGCCCCCTTCTCCACCCACTCTCCCAACCCCCTTCTCCACCCACTCTCCCTGCCCCCTACTCCACCCACTCTCCCAAACCCCCTTCTCCACCCACTCTCCCAACCCCCTTCTCCACCCACTCTCCCTGCCCCCTACTCCACCCACTCTCCCAAACCCCCTTCTCCATCCACACTCACAACCCCCTTCCCCACCCACTTTCCCAACCCCCTTCTCCATCCACTCTCCCATTGCCCTACTCCACTGTTCCAACCCCCTTTCCCGTACACTCTCCCAAACCCACCCTCCCCATCCACTCTCCCAGCCCCCTTCTCCACCCACTCTCCCAGCCCCCTTCTCCACCCGCTCACCCAAACCCCCATCCCCATCCACTCTCCCAAACCCCCTTCCCTATCCACTCTCCCAAACCCTCATCCCCATCCACTCGCCCAGCCCCCTTCTCCACCCATTCTTCGAATACCTTCTCCACCCACTCTCCCAAACCCACCCTCCCTATTCACTCTCCCAGCCCCCTTCTCCACCCATTCTCCAAGGCCCATTTCTCCACCCACTCTCCAGCACACTTCCCCATCCACTCTACCAACCCCCTTCTCCACCCACTCTCCCAACCTTCTCTTCCACCCACTCTCCCAAGCCCTTTCCCCACCCACTCTCCCAGCTCCCTTCCCCATCCACCATCCCAACCCCCGCTCCACCCACTCTCCCAATGCCATTCTCCCACTGTTCCAACCCCCTTTCACATCCACTCTCCCAACCCCCTTCTCCACCCACTCTCCCAACCCCCTTCTCCACCCACTCTCCCAACCCCCTTCTCCACCCACCCTCCCAAGCGCCTTCTCCACCCACTCTCCCAAATCCCTTCTCCACCCACTCTCCCAACCCCCTTCTCCACCCACCCAACCAAACCCCTTCTCCACCCACTCTCCCAGCCTCCTTCTCCACCCACTCTCCCAAACCCCTTCTCCACCCACTCTCTCACCGCCCCGTCTTCACCCATTCTCCCAACCCCCATCTTCACCCACTCTCCCAGCCCCCATCTCCACCCACTCTCCCAGCACACTCCCCCATCCACTCTCCCAACCTCCTTCTCCTCCCACTCCCCCAATGCCCTTTTCCAACAACTCTCCCAGCCCCCTTCACCACACACTCTCCCAAACCCCTTCTCCACCCACTCTCCCAAGCCCCTTCTATACCCACTCTCCCAGCCCACTTCTCCACTCACTCTCCTAGCCCCCGTCTTCACCCTCTCTACCAAACCCCTTCTCCACCCACTCTCCCAAGCCCTTTCCCCACCCACTCTCCCAGCTCCCTTCCCCATCCACCATCCCAACCCCCTTCTCCACCCACTCTCCCAAATCCCTTCTCCACCCACTCTTCCAGCCTCCTTCTCCACCCACTCTTCCAAACCCCTTCTCCACCCACTCTCTCACCGCCCCTGCTCCACCCACTCTCCCAGTCCCCTTCTCCACCCACTCTCCCAGTCCCCTTCTCCACCCACTCTCCCAGTCCCCTTCTCCACCCACTCTCACAACCTTCTTCTCCACCCACTCTCCCAAATCCCTTCTCCCCCCACTCTCCCAGCCCCCTTCTCCACCCACTCTCCCAAACCCCTTCTCCAAACACTCTTCCAAAGCCCCTTCTCCACTCACTCTCCCAGCCCCCTTCTCCACCCATTCTTCAAACCCCTTCTTCACCCACACTCCCAAACCCCCGTCCCCATTCACTCTCTCAGCCCCCTTCTCCCCCCACTCTCCCAAGCCCCTTCTCCAAACACTCTCCCAACCCCTTCTCCACCACTCTCCCAAAGCCCCTTCTTCACCCACTCACCCAAACCCCCGTCCCCTTCCACTCTCCCAAACCCCCCACTCCCCCAAATCCCCATCCCCACCCACTCTACCAACCCCCTTCTCCATCCACTCTCCCAGCCCCCTTCTCCACCCACTCTCCCAGCTCCCTTCTCCACCCACTCTCCCAACCTTCTTCTCCACCCACCCTCCCAGCCTCTTCTCCATCCACTCTCCCAAACCCCCTTCCCCATCCACTCTCCCAGCCCCCCTCTCCACCTATTCTTCGAACCCCTTCTCCACACACGTTCCCAAAGCCTCGTCCACATTCCACTCTCCCAAACCCCCGTCTCCATCCATTCTCTCAGCCCCCTTCTCCACCCACTCTCCCAACCCCCTTCTCCACCCACTCTCCCAACCCCCTTCTCCACCCACTCTCCCTGCCCCCTACTCCACCCACTCTCCCAAACCCCCTTCTCCACCCACTCGCCCAGCACCCTTCTCCACCCACTCTCCCAACACCCTTCTCCATCCACTCTCCCAACTCCTTCCCCACCCACTCTACCAGCCTCTTTCCCCATCCACACTCACAACCCCCTTCCCCACCCACTTTCCCAACCCCCTTCTCCATCCACTCTCCCATTGCCCTACTCCACTGTTCCAACCCCCTTTCCCGTACACTCTCCCAAACCCACCCTCCCCATCCACTCTCCCAGCCCCCTTCTCCACCCACTCTCCCAGCCCCCTTCTCCACCCGCTCACCCAAACCCCCATCCCCATCCACTCTCCCAAACCCCCTTCCCTATCCACTCTCCCAAACCCTCATCCCCATCCACTCGCCCAGCCCCCTTCTCCACCCATTCTTCGAATACCTTCTCCACCCACTCTCCCAAACCCACCCTCCCTATTCACTCTCCCAGCCCCCTTCTCCACCCATTCTCCAAGCCCCAATTCTCCACCCACTCTCCAGCACACTTCCCCATCCACTCTACCAACCCCCTTCTCCACCCACTCTCCCAACCTCTTTCTCCAACTACGCTCCCAGCCCACTTCTCCACCCACCCTCCCAGTCATCTTCTCCACCCACTCTTCCAAACCCCTTCTCCACCCATTCTCTCAGTCCCCTTCTCCACCCACTCTCTCAGTCCCCTTCTCCACCCACTCTTCCAAACCCCTTCTCCACCCACTTGCCCAGCCCCCTTCTCCACCCAAACTCCCAAAGCTCCTTCTCCACCCACTCTCCCAACCCCCTTCTCCAACCACTCTCGCAGTCCCCTTCTCCACCCACTCTCCCAACCTTCTCTTCCACCCACTCTCCCAAGCCCTTTCCCCACCCACTCTCCCAGCTCCCTTCCCCATCCACCATCCCAACCCCCGCTCCACCCACTCTCCCAATGCCATTCTCCCACTGTTCCAACCCCCTTTCACATCCACTCTCCCAACCCCCTTCTCCACCCACTCTCCCAACCCCCTTCTCCACCCACTCTCCCAACCCCCTTCTCCACCCACCCTCCCAAGCCCCTTCTCCACCCACTCTCCCAAATCCCTTCTCCACCCACTCTCCCAACCCCCTTCTCCACCCACCCAACCAAACCCCTTCTCCACCCACTCTCCCAGCCTCCTTCTCCACCCACTCTCCCAAACCCCTTCTCCACCCACTCTCTCACCGCCCCGTCTTCACCCATTCTCCCAACCTCCATCTTCACCCACTCTCCCAGCCCCCATCTCCACCCACTCTCCCAGCACACTCCCCCATCCACTCTCCCAACCTCCTTCTCCTCCCACTCCCCCAATGCCCTTTTCCAACAACTCTCCCAGCCCCCTTCACCACACACTCTCCCAAACCCCTTCTCCACCCACTCTCCCAAGCCCCTTCTATACCCACTCTCCCAGTCCCCTGCTCCACCCACTCTCCCAGTCCCCTGCTCCACCCACTCTCCCAATGCCCTTCTCCACTGTTCCAACTCCCTTTCACACCCAGTCTCCCAAACCCCTCCCTCCCCATCCACTCTCCCAGTCCCCATCTTCACCCACCCTCCCAACCCCCTTCTCCTCCCACTCTCCCAGCCCCCTTCTCCACCCACTCTCCCAAAGCTCCTTCTCCACCCACCCTCCCAGTCCTCTTCTCCACCCACTTTCCCAGCCCCCTTCTCCACCCACTCTCCCAACCTTCTGCTCCACCCACTCTCCCAACCCCCTTCCCCATCCACCATCCCAACCCCCATCTCCATCCACTCTCCCAATGCCCTTCTCCACTGTTCCAACCCCCTTTCACATCCACTCTCCCAATCCCCATCTTCACCCACTCTCCCAACCCACCTTCCCCACCCACTCTCCCTACTCCCTTCCCCACCCACTCTCCCAGCCCCCTTCTCCACCCATTCTCCCAGCCCCCTTTTCCACGCACTCTCCGAACCTCCTTCTTCACCCACCCTCCCAACCCCCTTCTCCTCCCACTCTCCCAGCCCCCTTCTCCACCCACTGTCCCAACCCCCTTCTTCACCCACTCTCCCAGCCCCGTTTTCCACCCACTCTCCCAAACCCCTTCTTCACCCACTCTGCCAGCACGCTTCTCCACCCACTCTCCCAACCCCCTTCTTCACCCACTCTCCCAGCCTCCTTTTCCACCCACTCTCCCAAACCCCTTCTCCACCCACTCTCCCAGCCCTCTTCTCCACCTACTGTCCCAAACCCCTTGTCCACTCTCTCTCAAACCCATTCATCACCCACCCTCCCAACCCCCTTCTTCACCCACCCTCCCAACCCCCTTCTTCACCCACCCTCCCAAACCCCTTCTCCACCCGTTGTCCAAACCCCCTCCTCCATCCACTCACTACATCTCTTGCTCTATAAATTGTCCAAACCTATGCACCATTCACAATCCTGGTGCCTAATATATCGACTCAGAGGGCATGAAGTTCCTCTTTTTTCTCACACTGGCTTTCGGTGGTGAGTAATGTACCCCTGCCCTTGGCTGAGAAGACAGTCAGAGCTGACTTGGTAAGCCTGGGCGAGTTTCCTGGCCCTTCATTGGGCTCAATGCTAGTATCTTGGGTTGTCAAAAACTGCCTGCCAATCAGAGGCTAGCAGCCTTTGAGTCCTGAAGTCAGGCAAGTCCTACTCATCATCAGATCCAGCTGTAATAACACAAGTCTTCTTTATCTTCTTGTCACAGTGTGGGAAGGCAATGGGGGATGGTCAGGGAGTTTAGAGGTAGATGCCATTTGGGGTAACTGGAGATCCCCCCTCCCAATCCGGCAGCGAGGTCGCCCTGGTTTTCCAGGGAAACCAACACCAGCAGGAATGTAAAGAGAGAGACATCGAAGGTGGTCATTTGACGCTCATCAGTGGCCAATAATTGATTACTTAAGACCTTAGCAGATTGAATAGGTTGCCCATGGACTTTCTTGACTAGAACTAATTGGTGACCAGACATAAAGGTCGAGGGGTTACCATATCTCCCAGTACCTCTGCCATTGGCAGGAACAGAGCCCATTGTAATTAGCAGTCGTTCTTGCTTCCCTTTCCAACATCTATTGTCTGTCCTGTTCTGTCAATGTCTAAAAGCTTTTGAAAGCTTTTTTAATTGCTGGATACATTGATTTGCAAAAATGGAAAAGCATTTTCGGAGTTGACTTATTTCAGTTATCATCCATGAATCTTGACAATCCTCACTGCAGAATTTGGCCTTTAGTGGATAAATGCTTTCATCCATTACGCAGTGAATACAAGACTTTGGATATTACCTTGAAAATCAGATTAAAAATCAAGTGTTGACCGACAAGCTTACATCAATAATTTTTGTTCTATGTTTTGTTTGCTATTCTGCAGATTCGGTTGCTTTTGTATACTGTTCATGTGCATTAAAGAAATCAACAGCATGAGGACAACACATTTTTATCACCAAAAGATGTTCCAAAGTGCTTAATGCTAAAGAGCTACTTCTGAAACGTGGTCAGTATTGTACCTCAAAGTTTGCTCATTTCACAGATTACCAGATGGCTACAGTATAATCAATCTTGCTCTTTCAGTTCATAACCAAATTAAATTCTTAAAGAAATTTTTGAACTATGATTCCATTCCAACCTCCAATGTCTCCAGACTGTCAGACTTTGGATTCACATTCAGTACTGATGAGAGAAGATTTCTTCAAACTGAATACCAGAAAGACTAAAGCTATTATCTTCAAGTCCTGCTGTGTTCTCTAGTTACCAATTCCACCTCGCTCTCAACTAGCTGAGGCTGAACCAGACTTTGCAACCTGGGAACCACATTTGACCAGAGATCCTACCACAAATCCACATCATCACTAAGACTGCCTATATCCCACCTCAATACTATTGCCTGACTCCATCCTCGACTCATCTATTGCTGAAACACTCTACTGCAACTTAATTATATGGAGGTCCGAATTCCTGCCCGGTGTCCCATCCCCCACCCTTCATAGATGATAGCTTAGCCAAAAATCTGTTGTCTACATTTAACTTACAGGTTCCTGTTCACCTGAACTCTGTCTCTTTGGTGTACATTGACTTGACCATTATCCTTCATTTCAAAACCCTCCATTTTCTTGACCATCCTTATTTCTGTGTGTCCTCCACTACTACCATCCTCCAAGACATCTACATTCTTCAAATTCTGGCCTCATTCAACTCCCTGACTTCAAACATTCCATCGCTGATAGCCAAGTTCAGCATTTCCCTGCCTTTCCATTCCTTTCACCTCCTTTAAGACACATCGCTTTCACTAAGAGTTTTATCATTTATCCTAGTATCTCTTTATATGATTTGTGTCAATTTTGGTTTCATAAATGTCCTGTGAAACACCTGAGTAAATACACTCTCTAAATGCAGATTGTTGTCATTGATGTTGTTAATAAAAATCATGTTAATATAAGGGGCAGATCAGAATACTGAGACTCTGAAATAAAAAATAGAAAAAGCTGGAAATAATAAACTGGTCAGACTGCATCTATGGAGAGAGAAACAAAATTAAAGTTTCAGCATTAATGAAGAGCGTATTTCAGAATTAGAGAGAGTTGGAGATGTAACAGGTTCAAAATGAATATTGCAGACAGAGAGCAGTGAGTGGTGAAAGAGAAAAAGGAGAGGTCTGTGATGGAAGGCAGGAGAGATTAAATGACAAGGTTTCACTGGGCAAAACAGGATGTTAATGAAACAAAAATTGGTGATGTAGTAATAGTGAAGAAGGTTATCTCAGAATACAATAGGATCTTGATCAGATGGGTCAATGGGCCGAGGAATGGCAGATGGAGTTTAATTTAGATAAATGTGAGGTGCTGCATTTTGATAGGGCAAATCAGGGCAGGACTTATACACTTAATGGTAAGGTCCTGGGGAGTGCTACTGAACAAAGATGCTTAGGAGTATAAGTGCATAGTTCCTTGAAAGTGGAGTTGCAGGTAGACAGGGTGGTGAAGAAGGCAGTTGGCATGTTTGTCAGTGCATTGGTCAGTGCATTGAATATAGGAATTGAGAGGTCATGTTGCAACTGTACAGGAAACTGGTGAAGCAACTTATAAAATACTACATTCAATTCTGGTCACCTTGCTGTAAGAAATACATTCTTAAGCTTGAAAGGGTTCAGAAAATGTTAAAAAGGATGTTGCCAGAGTTGGAGGGTTTGAGCTATATGGAGAGGCTGAACAGGCTGGGGCTGTTTTCCCTGGAGTGTCGGAGGCTGAGGGGTGACCCTATAGAGATTTATAGAAATCAGGAGGGGCACGGATAGGATGACTGGTCAAGGTCATTTTCCCAGGATAGGGGAATCTAAAATTAGAGGGCATAGGTTTAAAGTGAAGGGGAAAAGATTTGACAGAGACCTGACAGGCAACTTTTTCACACAGAGGCTGGTGCATGTATGGAATGAGCTGCCAGAGGACGTGTTGCAGGCTGGTACAATTGCAACATTTAAAAGGCATGTGAATGGGTAGATGAATAGGAAGAGATTAGAGGGGTATGGGCCAAATGTTGGCAAATGGGACTAGATCAGATTGGGATATCTGGTCAGCATGGTTGAGTTGGACTGAAGGGTCTCTTTCTGTGCTGCATGACTCCATGACTGTATGACAAGACAATCTAACTCATTTCAGTCAATCAGCCTGTTCCTTGAATTTGGAACCAGTCATTTATTGGATGTTTATGTCTCACCAGTGCTCCCAGAGGAGACCTCTGTTTAAAGGTAAGGTGCTGAATCTAACATTTATCAGAATGATAAATCCAATTCAATCTCACTATTATTTATATTAATGAATACTAGATTGCCCAGAGCAGCTTCCATGGTTAGATAACAAACCTGAGTCTTTACTACACATCATACTGAGTGAAATCACTTAGTGGCTGCAGCTTGTAAAAACATTATGGCACTTGAATGGAAATGTTGATTTACAACATTTAGTGTTCATAAAGCATAAACAAAAATTGTGACAATGGAAAGTAACATTTGTAAACAGGAATGAATGGTCTAGAATTGGTTTTTAAATCAGAGTTAGATTTTAGGTTTTATTGTCACGTGTACTCAAGTATAAAAGTACAGGAGTATGGTGACAAGTCACGATGCTGCCACACACGGCACCACGTTAAGTACAAAGTTAGGTGCAGCACGGTGACTCAGTGGTTAGCACTGCTGCCTCACAGCGCCAGGGACTGGGTTCGATTCCAGCCTCAGGCAACTGTCTGTGTGGGGTTTGCATCTTCTCCCTGTGTTGACGTGGATTTCCTCCGGGTGCTCTGGTTTCCTCTCACAATCCAAAGATGTGCAGGTTAGGTAAATTGTCCATGCTAAATTGCCCACAGTGTTCAGGGATGTGTAGATTAGTCAGGGGAAATGTAAAGTAATTGTATAGGGGAATAGGTCTGGATGGGATACTCTTCACAGGGTCAGTGTGGACTTGTTGGGTCAAAGGGCCTGTTTCCACACTGTAGGGATTCTATAAAAGTTCTACCTAGTTACAAACTTTAAGGACAAAAATCGTGAAATAAAGAAAAAAAGCACCATCATCTCTCTCCTATATCTTTGTCACTAATGCTACTTTAATCCATTGACAACTGAATTAAAAGTTTTCACTCATTTACTGCCCTCTCCACCAAACCTATCCCCAACACCTCCTCCCTCCCTCCTACCCCACCCCCAGTAGACGGTTAAAATTAATAGTACATTCAAAGCTGAGCAAAATCAACAAACGGGAAAATTCACAGCAAGGAACAAAGAACACCTATAGCCGTCATTACCTTCACTGTTGTATTTTTCTCAAATTGAAAGGCTTTGGTCTGTCCATTTTCCAAATACACCTTGAGAATACCGGGCATTAAGAGTAGCGAGTTACCCTGTGGGAATGATAAAACGCAAAATTCTAGGATTATTTATGAAAACAGATAAGCAAAATAACATAATAGACTCCTCATTATCTTTGTTACAAATACTAAAATGAGGGGCAGCAGAGAGAGATTGTGTGTACGCATATATAAAATATATAGGTGTGGATGTATTTGTGCGTATGCATGTGTGTGTGCATGCATATATATGTTTCTGTGTATGTTTGTGTGTGTGTATGCATTTGTGTGTGTTTGCCTGTGTGTTTGTATGTGTCTGTATATGTGTGCCTGTGTGGGTGTCGGTATCTGTGCTTGTGTGTGTGTGTGTGTGTCTATATCTGTGTCTGCATGCGTCTGCGTTTGTGCATGTGTGTGTGTGTGTGTCTGTGTGTCTGTGTACCTGTTTTTGTGTTTGTGCTTAGTGATATGTACAGTTTGCCTCCAATATCCTTCCTGAAGTTTCAGATCCAATCTCTCCAGGTATTCATGAACTTCTTGCTGTCATTTTGTTCCAAAGTTCACTCACACACACACATCCACAGAAAAGCTCAGCCAATCCTTTGGGATTAAACAACCAAAAAAAACCCCATCACAGCCATAGGAGTTTTCTATGTTTTGTCCGGAGACCAAGCCAAACAAAGCAACTGGTTTGGAGGGACTACACTGAAGATCAGGAGTCCAGGGTGGGGTTAAGGTAGTGTGCTTCTTATGCATAAAGTTTCAGATTTCCAGCCTTATTAAGGGCCTTGTGTTAGTTTTAGATTAGATTCCCTACAGTGTGGAAACAGGCCTTTCGGCCCAACCGGTCCACAATGACCCTCCAACGAGTAACTCACCCAGACCCATCCCTCTCTGACTAATGCACCTAACACTATGGGCAATTTAGCATGGCCAATACACCTGACTTGCACATCTTTGTGACTGTGGGAGGAAACCGGAGCACCCAGAGGAAACCCACACAGACACGGGGAGAACATGCAAGCTCCACACAGACAATCGACCAAGGCTGGAATCAAACCTGGGACTTTGGTGCTGTCAGGCAGCAGTGCTAACCATTGAGCGACTGTGCTGCCCGAAGTAGAGTTGGTAGATCTAATGAAGGACATACAGTTACTTCAGATTAGTGAAAGAAGGCCTCAAAACGTGGCTAGTTGGAGGGCATTAAATTTTGTTCTGGGCATCCAAAAAAGTAGTGGCATAACTGAGAGTTGGCACCATGGTATGAAGTATCAGGGGATCCAAAGTCCACACATGCCTGGAGCACAAACTGTTTTTAATAACCTGATGTGGAAGACACACAGGTTCCTTCCAGTTCCACATTATCTGGAGGGAGGCAGAAGTAGGAAACCACAGACCAGTTATGTGTGGCACCTTATCAAATGCTTTCCAGAAGTCCAGATATACTACATCTACAGGACCTCCATTACCCACTTCACTTGTTACATCTTCAAAGAGTTCTAGCAAATTAAATGAATTAATCTTCACAAAGAAAATGAATTATTCTTCATCAAACCACACTGACTGTGGTGGTTTGTTTTTACTTTACAAATGTAATACCACTTAATATTGAATTCAAACAATTTCCCAATGACAGACAATAAACTAACCATTCTGTGGTTTCCTACTTTCTATTTCCCTCCCGTTTTGAACTATTGTCTTCCATTAGCAATTTTCCAACCACTAGAACCTTTCCAGATTCCAGGACATTTTGGAATACTATAATTAATGTATCCACTATCCCCGCTGTCACTTCCTTTAAGACTATAGGGTATAGGTCATCAGATCCTGGGGACTTGTCTGCCTTTAATCCCAATACTTTGCTCAGAATTTTCTCCCTATTGATGGTGATTGCTACAAATTCTACCTTTTCTATAATCTCTGCATTACCTGTTACAATTGGGATGGTTTCAGTGTCTTCCACTGTGCAAACTGAGGTAAAATATTGATTTAGAGTCTCTGCCATTTCTGTGCTCCCCACTATTAATTCCTCGACCTCGAAAGGGCCAACATTCATCTTAGCTACTCTCCTTTTTATATACTGATAAAATTATTTGTTGTCTGTTTTTATATTTTGAGCTAGTTTTCTTTCATAATTAACCTTCATTCTTTTTATTACTTTTGAATCACCCTTTGCTGGTCTTTAAAAGTTTCCCAATCCTCCAGCCTGCCACTGCTCTTTGCAATATGGCATGCCTTAGTTTTTGCCCTTATGTTATCTTTAACTTCCTTAGTTAGCTATGGATGCATTTAACCCTCTTATATTCTTTTCTTCCTTTCTAAATATATTTTAGTTGGAGGAATTAAATATCTCCTTTAATGTTCATCAATAGTCCTACATTTTAGTCTTTCCGCATGGCCCACTGGGCCAAATCTGTCGATTTCCCTATGTAATTAGCTTTGTTTAATTCTAAAATACTAGTATGGGACTCAAGTTTCACCAACGCTCGCCACAATCAACATTATTCAGGCCCTCAGGAAGCATAAAACCAATAAGGCACCTAGTGTTTTATAGAAAAATACAAGTTACCCAGTCCAGAACATACTGGGAGCAAATCAGATTAATTATAATCTGGCTGAACTAGTCAGTGGGCTAAATGCCTGTGGAAGGCACAAACCTGTATTTGGCCATTGACGATCACTTCCTCAGCAAAGTGTACTTTGACTGGGTTGCTTTTCAATCTGGCTCGCTTTTCTTCAGTAATAAATGATGACTTGGGCCCCTGTACACAAACAGAAACCATGGCACTTAAACAACAGCTTTGGCGTTTTGTGTTGACAATGTGTGGCAATTGGGAAAGCCCTGCACTGATGTTCTGAGTTCCAAAAGTTTGATTGTAACCTAAAATACGAACATACAAACAAGGATCAAGAGAGTAGGCCTATGAGCCTACTTCGCTCTTCAATAAAATCACGGCTGTTCTGATTTTATTGTAGGATCCAGGCCCTTCAGCCCAACAAGTCCACCCACCAACCCTCCAAAGTGTAACTTACCCAGACCCACTCTCCAACAGTAATCCCTGACTAATTCACCTAACCTACACACCCCTGAATACAATGGGCAATTTAGCACTACCAATTCACCTAACCTACACATCCCTGAATACAATGGGTAATTTAGCACTACCAATTCACCTGACCTACACATCTTTGGACTGTGGGAGTAAACCAGAGCACCAGGAGGAAACCCACACAGACACAGGGAGATTGTGCAAACTCCACATGGTCACCCAAGACTGGATTCGAACCCAGGTTCCTGGCCCTGTGAGGCAGCACTGCTAACCACTGAGCCATCATGCCTCCTCTTGATTTTAACCTCAACTCTACATTCCTGTATCTCCCTGATAATCTTTCAACTCCTCAGTCATCAGGAATCTGTCTATCTCTGCCTTTAAAAATATTTAAATACTCTGCATCCACTACCTCGTGAGGAAGGGAATTCTAAAGGCCCACAACCCTTTGAGAGAAAAAGGGTTTTCTCATCTTTGTTTTAATTGGGTGCCCCCCCATTTTAAAATAATGATCTCCAGTTCTCAGATTCTCTCACAGAGAAAACCTGAATTCTTTCAGCATTCACCCGTTCAAGACCCCTTGAGATCTTAGATGTTTTAGTTAATTCACTTATAACTCTTCAAAACTCCACGGGATACAAGCCCATCCTATCTAGCCTCTCCATCTAAGGCAATCCACTTATTCCAGGTATTCCTTCTCTGAACTGCTTCTGATGCGTTAACATCCTTCCATAAGTACAGTGACCAACACTGTATACAGTACTCCAGATGTGGTCTCCCCGAAGCCCTGTAAAATTAATGTATAATCTCCCTCCTCTTGCAGTTAATTCCCTTTGCAATAAACCATTCAAATTGTGCCATGTGACCTTTTGTATCCATCTGAAAGAGGACATGGCATCTCAGTTTAATAATTCAACTCTAAAAGTCTAGTGCTTGCCTCAGTCTTGCACTGAAGCTCATCCAATATCCCCGTAATAGCATGTACATCTAACTAGATAGAGAGAGCTGGAGGTCTAGTTGATGGGTGCTGCTCCACTTTAGGATATGCTGAGATTAATGATCAAATCTTCGTTTGTATCCTGCATGAAGCCTGGAAACTTCTTTGATTATGTAGCTTGATAACACATCACACAAGACAAATGGCCACTGAAGCATGAATCAAACCCTTCTGACGTGAGCTGGTTGAATTTGTGTCAAAATTTGAGCAGTGTACAGTCTCATCAAGCCCCATCAACTTAATTGAACATAAAGCACCATCCTGTTCAGAGTCAGGTGGCTTTCTGCAAGCTTACTTCAAGACATCTAGTTCTCTTAATGCTAAGGAAACAGGGTCATTTGAAGTTTGATAGATTTTTATTGGAATACTCAGAGATGAGGTACAGCTGACTGAAGGAACAGGCCAAATAGCCTGCTCCTGTTCCCGTGTCCAAGATCAAGTGCTCACTGTAAATGTCAGCATCCATCCCATCTATAGATTTGTTATATCTGTTAGTTATTTCACTAATAAGTCTTCAAAACTCCACGGGATACAAGCCCATCCTGTCTAGCCTCTCCATCTAAGGCATGTCATTCAAACTGCCATTGCAAATGCCAGACTAAAGTATTTGGGAATGAATCTGAATCACGTCGAGTGAATCTCTCCTGGACTGCAAACGAGTTGTGAATAAACCCATAGAATCCCGACAGTGTAGAAACAGGTCATTTGGCCCAACAGGTCCATACCGACCCTCTGAAGAGTATCCCACCCAGACCCATTCCCCTACCATATAACTCTACATTTCCCCTGACTAATGCACTTAACCCACACATCCCTGAACACTACGGGCAATTTAATAAGTTAATATGGAAACTTCACACAGACAGTCGCCCGAGGCTGGAATCGAACTGATGACCATGAGTAGCATTGGAAAGCTCTGCTTTTAAAAGTCGAAAGATTGTACTTACAGGGGTATTTCGCAGGACAGTCACTGTAACAGTGTTACCACATTCCCTGCAATAAACAATTTGACAAATATTAAAGCAATATGGGTCCAATGCAGAAAAAAAGGACACTTGACTAAAACCTGCAAAATTAAGCTCCTGGCACAGAATATTATTTTCCGGGATCACAGGCTTGAACTTAACAGCAACACATAAGACTCATAAGAGTTGTACAGCCTGGAACCAGACCCTTTTGTCCAACTTGTCCTCACTGACCAGACATCCCAATCTGATCCAGTCCGTCTATCTCACTCAGATTGTAGTTCGATGTTAAAAATAAAATTGCCACGATCTGACAAGCCCCATGGGACTGCTCTCTCATTTGAGAAAGAGAGGTGACTGGTGAATTAGAATGAGGTTCAGTGTCATGTGTGCTCAAGTTACAAAAGTACTGGAGTGCAGTGAAAAGTGTACAATGTCACCAAGACACAGTGGCACCTTAAGTACAAAATACCTAGGTATAAATCTCAGGTATAAAATTAGAGAAAATAAAGAAATAAGTTACAGAACATGACAGATATACACAGTATATGTTAGGAAAATAAGAAATAAAGAAATAAAAAGATTCACAATGCAGTCTTTCTATTGTTGGGGGGGGGGGTTCAGAACTAGATGGCATAAATTTAGAGTGAGAGGGGAAAGATATAAAAGGGATTGAAGAAGCAACGTGTTCACGCAGAGGGTGGTGAATGTATGGAACGAGCTGTCAGAAGAAGTGGTGGAGGCTGGTACAATTACAACATTTAAAAGGCATCTGGATAGGTATATGAATAGGAAGGGTTTAGAGAGATATAGGGCTAAGCGCTGGCAAATGGTACTAGATTAGGTTAGGATATCTGATCAGCATGGATGAGTTGGAGAGTCTGTTTCTGTGCTGTACATCTCCATGACTCTCTAGCTCTATTAGGGCTTTCTGTAATGGTAGTGGTTTAACTTGAACCTCAGACAAGGGGAAAGGTTGAGAAGGAGAGTCCCTCATGGTAACCAATGTTTACACAAAGACATCAGCATCAGAAACATTTCTGGTAAACAATCGCACTAAAGCTCCAGTGTAAGTCCAGAGTTCAGATACAAAGGGTAAAGATGCCTTCCTATAAGCAGTCTCCCACAGCCCAGATTAAAGCAGAGTGAAGTCTAATGAAGACGTCAGCTTTACACATTCTGGATGTGACCATGAACACATTGGAGATTGAAATACATCCAAAAGAGTACAAGTCATAACTCAGACCATACTTAGTTTTACATATTTGGTTCTTACAAACCCTGCCTCCAATGTTTGGCATGTATTTAAATTGGGATTGCAGTGAGGTTTTCTACACAGGTGGGAACTCCATTCTATATATTCTGCTAAACAGTTCTTAAGATCCAGCCAGACAACACTGTTTAAGCCCAAGACCCTTGATAACACGTTTAACAGGAAGCAAATCAAATTCAGTAAAGTTACTGAGAGATTCTTTTGTAATGATCACCACCTTAGCACTGAATCCTAGAGCTACAAGCATTGGACAGGAGAAATATATTCCAACAAAAGAGGCTCTGGGTTTGACAAGTGCACACACTACATACACCTTGCTTTGGTTTATCATTTATGAACAATCTTTAACTTAAAATGCTTTCTTTAACTACATTTCTGATAGAATACACTGAATATAAATAGTGGGACTATGGATACAATGGAGAATTCATCTTAGGTAAGCAAGCAAGAACTCAACTGTGTGGATAATAGAGTGTTCAACTGTCTGTATTTATGGAGAAATTGGCTGTATGTGTAATGGGGTACTAGTTGTTTGTGTAGGGTACACTATGGAGCATTCAATAGTACTTGGAATGGAGTTCTTGATTGTGTGTATATGGAGTATTTGACTATATGTATATCCAAGTTTTTGACTGTATGTATAACCTGGCAGTGCACATATCAAAGAAGGAGAAAGTGAGGACTGCAGATGCTGGAGATCAGAGTCGAGACTGTGGTGCTGGAAAAGCACAGCAGGTCAGGCAGCATCCAAGGAGCAGGGGAGTTGACGTTTCGGGAAAAAGCCCTTCATCAGGAATAAAGGGTTTCTGTTGAAGGGCTTTTGCCTGAAATGTCGATTCTCCTGCTCCTCGAATGCTGCTTGACCTGCTGTGCTTTTCCAGCATCACACTCTTAACGCATATCTAAGCATTCAATTGTGCATACAAGTTTGTCTTTGTATTTGAATTTTCAAATGTGTTTAAAATGGGGTATTCAATTATGTTTGCATGTAATAGAGAACTGGCCGGGTGTGTAATGGAATATTCAAACTTGTGTGTGAAAACTTACTCAACTGTCTGTGCAATGGAATTTTCGATTGAAATGTCGACTGTGAGTGCAGCAGAATATTTGTCTCTGTGAGTAACTGAGAACTCAACTGTTTGTGTAATTCAGTATAAGTAATGGTTTATATTGTGCAAGATGTCTGGGTGAGCTGCTGTAGAACTAAGGAGACATATGACACTCAATTAAGTCTTGTTGGTGATCTCCCTTTAGAACTGCAAACAATTTTCTACACTTTAGCTTTGTTTTACTTTCTGAGTTTGCCACCAACAACTTGCATTTATATAGCACTTTGAAGGTCACAAAACTTCACAATTCAAACTTCATAGCAAGTTCACATATTAAAGGACTTAAAGACAGCCCTCAAATAAGGTCAGATGTACAGATGTACAGAGATGTACAGCACAGAAACAGACCCTTCAGTCCAACGTATCCATGCCGAACAGATATCCTAAATTAATCTAGTCCCATTTGCCAGCATTTGGCCCACATCCCTCTCAACCCTTCCTATTCAGATGTCTTTTAAATGTTGCAATTGTACCAGTCTCCACTACTTCCTCTGGCAGCTCATTCCATACATGCAGCACCCACTGCGTGAAAAGCCCCTTAGGACCCTGTTATATCTTTCCCCTCTCACCCCAAACCTATGCCCTCTGGTTCTGGACTCCCCCACTCAGGGAAAAGTCATTGGCTATTTACCCCAACCAGGCCTCTCATGATTTTATAAACATCTATAAGGTCACCCCTCAGCCTCTGAAGTTCCAGAGAAAACAGCCCCAGCCTGTTCAACCTCTCCCCATTGCTCAAATCCTCCAACCCTGGCAACATCCTTATAAATCTTTTCTGAAACCTTTCAAGTTTCACAACATCCTTCCGATAGGAAGGAGACCAGAATTGCACGTAATATTCCAAAAGTGGCTTAACCAATGTCCTGTACATCCACAACATGACATCCCAACTCCTATGTTCAATGCATTGAACAATAAAGGAAACCATAACATCTTCTTCACTATCCTGTCTACCTACGACTCTGGCCATTAATGATTAGCTGGTGGTAACTATTAAAACTTTACATTCAGTGAATGCGCTAAAAGGGTCCTCACCTAATAATGTTATCGATACGTTCCTGGGAAATTGTATCCAGAGACATGTCGTTAATTTGTAAAATCTGGTCACCTGGGAACAGCTTTCCCTCTCCAGGACCACCTAAGAAGCAAAATGAAGTCAGCATATTTTTGAAAGGAGCATTAGTTGTCCCTCACAGAAAGAGGAGAAAAAAACTGAAAGTACATGGGAAGCTATTAGCATATGCAAAGGTTAAAAAAAAGATAATTATTCATACTTTTTTTTACAACTGCACATCTTGCTGCCTGAAGCTTGTCTCATCTCAATGAAAAGGGAATGATGCATTTCTCAGATTGTGGAGAGAGAGAGAGAGAGAGAGGTGGATTGTACCTGTTTGTGACTTTCTTATAAAGAACTAGGGAACACAGAGCATGTCAAGGAACTAAGGATTCTTGTGTGTGTTGAATAATCACAGCGTAGAACCCGAAGACCAGCATGCTAGAGATCATAAGGAAATTGATATTGGACCTAGGACAGGAGCTCACCAAAATAACCAAAGCAAATCTGCCTGTGTGGAGCTTCTACCTTCCCCCTCCATATCTATGTGGGTTTCCTTCAGGTGCTCCGGTTTCCTGCCAGTCCAAAGATGTGCAGGTTAGGTGGATTGGCCGTGCTAAATTGCCCCATAGTGTGTAGGCTAGGTGGGTTAACTGTGGTAAATGTGGAGTTAAGGAGATTGGGTGAGATGCTGTTCAAACTGTTAGTGCAGACTCAATGGGCCGAATAGCCTCTATCTGCACTGTAGGGATTCAATGATGATTCTATGAAAATAATGAACAAGTTAAAGGCATGAAAGTGTGACAAATCACCCAGAGCAGAAGATTCCATGCCAGAGTTTTAAAGGAGAATTGGTGCAGACAATGCATATGCCCTGACTGTAACCTATCAAAGCTGAGGAACTGGTCCCACAGACTGAAAAAATTACTCATGTCACTCCAACAGTTGAGAAAGGGAGAAGAACTGCATCAGAGGTCAGATCAGTTTTCCTTCGTGTGAATCCAAGGAAAGTGATGGTACCAAACAGAGTACCAAGCCGTGCACTCAGAGCATGCGCAGATCAACTGGCAGAGGTCTTCTCAGACACCTTCAACCTCTCCCTGCAGCAGGCCACTGTCCCTGCCTGTTTCAAGAGGGCCAACATTATCTCTGTGTCTAAGAAGGCTCATGCTGCATGTCTCAGTGACTACCGCCCAGTGGCCCGAACTTCAATGGTCATGAAATGCTTTGAAAGGCTGGTCATGGCATTAATCAACTCCAGCCTCCCCACTGCTCTTGACCCACTCCAATTTTCCAATCAGACCAACAGATCCATGTCAGATGCCATATCACTTGCCCTTCACTCCGCCCTAGAACATCTTGACACCAAAAACTGCTACATGAGAATCCTACTCATTGACTACAGTTCAGCTTTCAACACTATTATCCTCTCGAGACTGATTACTAAACTTAGTTATTTCAGACTAAGAGTCACTCTTTGCAACTGGATCCTCAGTTTCCTGACCCACAGGGCACAATCAGTGAAGACTGGGGACAATATTTCATCCTCACTAACGCTCAATGCTGGAGCCCCTAGGGTTGTGCACTCATCCCCCTACTATACTCACTGTATACCCATGATGCGTCACCATGGTGAACTCGGCCCGGACAATCATAAAGGCCAACCTCCTATCTATAGAATCCATCTACCAGGACCGTTGTCAAGGAAAGGCCGCCAGCATTCTCAAAGATCCATCCCACCCTTCAATGTTTTTTCTACAACCTCTACCATCGGGGAGGAGGTACAGAAGTCTGAACACACGCACCAGCCAGTTTCGAAACAGTTTCTACCCTACTGTTCTTAGAATACTGAATGGACTCACAAACTCTTAACATTCGCCTGTACCTGTATTTTTGTTTTTGCTGCTGTTTACCTATTGTTCACTTATCTATGCTACTGAACTCGGTGATCTGCCTGTATTGCTCGCAAGACAAAGCTTTCCTCTGTGCCTCGGTACACGAGACAATAAATTAAATTAAATTAAATTCAGAAACCTGGTGAATTATAGCCCAATTAACCTCACATCTTGCATTGGCAAATATCTAGGCCTATCATTAAGGACAGAGTGGCTGAAGATGTAGCTAATTTTCAGCTGATCAGAGACAGTAGTAAAGGACCTACAAATCTCTATGAACTTTTTTAAATACGTGAGGAGAGAACCTCTGGGTCCTAACGTCCACTGGTCGTGTCTTACCCTTTGGAAAAAATCCAGCAATGAGATGATAAGCCACTTTTATGATCTTATTGTGGGGTGGGTTCTTGACGAAGGGGTCTCAGGAGGAGTTGGAGGCTTGGATAGGGGTGCGGATTTGAGGCCATTCCCTTGCCCCCATCCCTGCCTCCATTGTCACTAGTTGGATAAAAATGCAGGCTCTATTCCTGAACCTAGTTTGCAAGTTGTCATGGTTTCTCAGTTTGGAAACAAGGCAGCTTTGTCCACCAGGGGGCAGATAATTTGGAAGGTGACGGGTTAAGGCCCTTAATTGACCATTTTGGTGGAAGTCAAGAAGGCCGTCTATGGATCATTTTAATTAATTACCGAGGTGGCAGGAAGAGGGTGAGGGGCCAAGCCCATTATATCACCTTCTGACCATCTTCAGGGAAGAGAAAATTCCACTTGAAGTATTGTCACCATGGCAAAACTGACAAAGATTGAGAAGAGTTCAGAGTTAATGCTGGAGGTGTTGAGATGGACTGTATCAGTTAAAAGCCCTGGCCCTATCAGACCCTCAGCCCCTCTTGAAAACACTTCAGACCTTCCCTCAGTTCGATTAGATTACTTACAGTGTGGAAACAGGCCCTCCGGCCCAACAAGTCCACACCGGCCCGCCGAAGCGCAACCCACCCAGACCCATTCCCCTACATTTACCCCTTCACCTAACACTACAGGCAGTTTAGCATGGCCAATTTACTTAACCTGCACATTTATGGACTGTGGGAGGAAACCGGAGCACCCGGAGGAAACCACGCAGACACGGGGAGAATGTACAAACTCCACACAGACAGTCGCCTGACGCGGGAATTGAACCTGTGTCTCAGGCGCTGTGAGGCAGCAGTGCTAACTGCTGTGCTGCCGTGCTGCCCACATTGGAACCTCCCATTCCCAGGTATTTACCTGCAGTGACAGACTTCACACATACTGGTGAATCTTCTGAGACCATAAAACCGTAGTCCAGGAGTGGATCTTTGATAATCTTCACTGTGACCTTCAAAGGGCTGCTCGGCTGGTTTGTGTTAGCAGCTGCTCCATCGGCTGGACCTTGATTACTTCAATCACAAACAAAGCAAGGGTCACATTTGTCAATCATTGTCAGAATCTTATTATTTTCCATATTATTTAATCCACCTCTCACCCATCCTCACCACACCCCTTCAATCCCCATCCCCCACCCCCAGCCTGGACTCGGTCAGGTTCCTGCAAAATTCTCACTCGTAGTCTCTCCCCATCGCATTGTCTTTCTGAGAGAGAGGTCATTGTAAAAGGGATTTCCTCTGCTTCTCTGTATCCACCTCAAAACTGACACACCCATTCTCTAGGAACCTGCCAAAACCAGGGTGAAAAATTCCAGCAAGCTGTTTCGAGAATGTCAAAGGATCAGAAGATTCTTGGTGAGTTAAAGAATCAAAGAGAGAGGCTATGAGTCACAGAACCTCTGCTCTGTCCAAACTGCAGCAAATTGGCTAGGATGAGATCAAAATGTAGTTAGTGAATAAAACCAGGAAATTTTCAGCAAGTTCGGCAGCATCTGTGGAGAAACTTTCAGGTTAGTGAGTCACTGTCACGCCCATTGAGGTGATTGATCAGTCCATGGTCTAGAATGGCGGAACAGGCTCAAGGGCTGAATGGTCTGCTCAGGCTCCAATATGCCTTCATCAGAAGTGGGTAAAGTCAGGGTGCAATTTCCCCTCCCTGGAGATGGTGAGGAAAGGGCAAATATTTGGTTGAGTTCACTCAGAGGTGTACTCAGTCCCTTTCTCACCACCTCCACTCCGGGCAGGAAAATCCATGGTGGGCATCCTCAGCCCGCCAACAAGTGAAGCTTTTGAATCACCAGCTAATAGACAATAGACAATAGGTGCAGGAGTAGGCCATTCAGCCTTTCGAGCCAGCACCGCCATTCAATATGATCATGGCTGATCATTCCTAATCAGTATCCACTCCTGCCTTATCTCCATAACCCTTGATTCCAAGGCCTAAGCCACTCATTGGGCTGAATACCCTCTCTCACAGCTGGTGGGAACAGGGCGTGTTTTCTTCACAGGGAAGCTCCACTTGCCTGAATCTGGGGCTAATTGGGACAGGGAGGGTTACTCACCCCATCCCCAATAGTGTCTCCAAAATACCCACTTTCTTACCCACTGGTGAAGCTGGTCATGGTGTGCCACTTGTGCTCCAACCCTGAGCCTACAAATTTCTGATTGAGCAGTTACCTCTGGGTGGGTGGTGGACAGGGCAAGGATTCAGTGAGCAGGCTCCTGATTGGACAAAGGAGAAGCCCTTAAGTACCAATTGATGCTCAATCCAATGAACTTTCATGCTGGGGTGATAAAGAGAGCCTAAGTAGGTTAATGCCCCTTGAAGTCACCTATGCCCACACTTAGTACTCACCACATTAAATCCTAGCCTTAGGGATGTACCAGGTTTTAAGCAAATGCAAGGGTAGAGAGTGGAAAGAAAAAAACATGGGATGGTCTGTGCTGAGATTGAAGACTGGACAATAACAAAGTGGGTAATGGTGTTAGGCAAATTAAGTCAGAATGGAACAAATCAAGGAGCAAAACACGAATGTGGAGGAGGGATACACAATGACAACAGAGTCACTGTCACCAAGATTGGCCGTTTTCCCTGGAGGCTGAGGGGTGACCTTACAGAGATTTATAAAATCGTGAGGGTAAACAGATAAGGACTCTTCCATGGGTGGGGGAGTCCAAAACTAGAGGCAGAGGTTATAAGATGAAAAGGGAAAGATTTAAAAGAGTCCTATGTGGCAACTTTTTCACACAAAGGGTGTGTGTGCATGGAATGAGCTTCAAGAAGTGGTGGACATTGGCATAATTACAACAGTGAAAAAGCATCTGGATGGGTATATGAACAGGAGGGTTTAGAGGATATGGCTAAGTGCTGGCAAATGGGACTAAATTAAGTTATCTGGTCCTCATGGATGAATTGGATTTAATACAT